>NW_009917121.1:48463-49602 GCF_000696875.1 Nestor notabilis
TCACATAGAGCTTATTTGTAGGGAAGGTGCCCAGCAGCAGGGATGAGGAAGATGCATATGCTGAAAGCACTGGCCAAGCCCTTGCAGGTGATTGCAGGACACAGCTCTGAGCACGTGGTGCAGATGCTGGAGTGCTGCCCACATCTGTCTAGCCATAATCTGTGTCTGCATTTTCTCTGTCATCTGTGTGTCAGAAAACAGGCATGTTCTTGCATGAAACCAGAATGGGATGAGGTGGTCATAGGTGTTCATTCACGGTTTAATTTGAAGGCCCCATGGTGTGCTGTAGAAAAGGCAAATGCCAAATGTCCTGTTCTGTGTGCATGGTAGATGCTGAGCTGCCTAATGAAATCAAATTCATGCCTTAAAAGAAGCTCTACAAGTTGTACTGAAGGTGACACTCTGCAAGTATTGTCACTGGGGACAGGGTGTCAGCACTCAGTAGTGTTTGAGAGAGATTGGCAGGTTGCTGGGGGCACTTGGTGCCATAGGTGACCAGGTGTCAAGCTCTGCACTAGGGTTAAGCATGAATTTTTCTGGGAGTCCAGAGTCTGGCCCTTGGTACACCATTTGGGCAGGGGACTGTGTGGGGCCATAGGCCTGCACTGAGCCCCAGCAAGACTGGTGAACTGGCAGTGCAGACCCCAGGCAGGTTATCAGGCTGTGAGGGGTCAGCCCTAGGCTTGGCCACTCGCTGTCAGGCTGATTCACCTCAGCCCTCACTCGTATCTGTGCTGCCTGGAAAATGCTCCTGTGAGAGAAGTTTTGGTGGGCTGCACAGGCGAGCTCCCTGCAAAGCTCTGGGTCTTGCACAGCCACCACCACCGCATTGCTCTGGCTGCTGGAGCAGCTTTTCCTGGGATTTGGTTTGGCGTGAGGACTTTTCTATTTAATTCCAGTCGTCCTGAAGGATTTTCCCCAGTTTGAAGTTTCATCATACGCACTGCCACCTCCCCAGCGGCCCTGGGAGGGACCCGGCTTGGGCACCGCCGCCAGGACGGGGGGAGCTAAAGGGGGAAGAACCTGCCTTTCTGGGGTGCGGGGAGGATGAGCAGAGTCAGAACGAAAACACAACGGAGGTGCCGGAGCTTCCGTTTACCCACCGCTGCGCTCTGACAGGAGGAGACTGCCCGACCCCG
>NW_009917122.1:0-3564 GCF_000696875.1 Nestor notabilis
TTACACTCATGGTTTTTTCTTTTTTTTTTTGTGAGTCTTAAAATCCCATTTCAACGTACCTGATGTAGAAAGTAAGCATCTGTAATTTTAAAGGAACAATACTTATGCTGCTGCTCTGTCTTCAGTAGTAATATATTGTCTATAGTTTTAAAATTGTATAAACTATTTTGGGGTACAAGACTGTGTTTACTTAAAGACATTATTTTATCAGAAAAAAACAGAGGCCTTCAATGATGTTTTAGTCCTGAAAATAAATAAGAGTATGTAAAATCACTTATTACATAAGATGACTGAGTCTAAGACCACTGATACATTCAGAAAGGAGCACACCATGCAGTTCTGAGTCAACTACTCTTCTTACTGCAAACTAAAAATCAAAAAAATGTAATATTTTAGGAGTACATTCTAAATGTTGTCTAATTAGATATCTCTTATTAAACTTTTTGTTGGACTCAGTTGCAAAATATATTTATTCCTTCTTAAGCTACTTCTGCATCCTATCAAATGATAAGGGTCATACTCAGATCATCTAATTACTTCACACTGCAATTTAAATATTTTTGCAATGAAAACTGATCTAAGGACTTAATCATACCACAAAAGCAGCATGGTTGCATCTATGTGAGTACAGCACCATAGTAAGGTATGTCATTATTCCCACTTCCAGAGTCAGCAGGGTGGTCTATGCATAAAACTCTGGTAGTGTTCAGTATAGCTCTGTCTCCAGCCCAGTTTTGGATCCAATCTTTAATTCTTCCCTAGCATGACTTAATGCGATAAACTTCAATGATTTCAGCTAGTTTAGGTACCAGGTCACTGGAGTATTATGAATCCAAACAGCTTATTATTTGATGTATAATTTCAAAAAGGGATTATTTCAAATACAGAAAAGACAAAGCATTGTTGAACAATAAGATTAAATCTTGTGAGTACTTTCATCTTAATTTTCCTCCAGAGCACCTCCAGAAAATACTAATTATCAAAATTTCTTGGTGAGTAATCAAAGTTCCCACATTTTTACATTGTTATTTTCCTGTGTATATAGCAAAAAACCTGCAGGTAATAAACCCTATGCCACTGAGAAATTTTTCACAGCTCTAATTAAAAAAAAGCAGTCAAGTAAAGGAACATTTTCAGGAAGGTAGTAAAATCTCTATTCCAGAATGCCAAAAACCAAAAAATCCCACACTATGTATTGCTTTTGCTGGTAAAATAATCTTCACTTTTCAGGGGAAATGATGGAGAAAGAAAAGCCCTAAGTGTCAAATCCACCTTTAGGTAAAAGACATTTCTTCCACTTCTGGAAGTAGCTTTTTAGAAGTCGGGGCAGGGGGGAGGGTGATGATGATTTTTTTCTTTCTTTTTTTTTTTTAATGCATTACTTAATGAGATTTCCTTCTTTTCCCCAGACTACCCTCCTAAGTCATTGCTTTTATGAATGTACATATCTTTTAACATCTTGAGGAAAAGGAAGGTAAAGGAAGTAAAGAATAATTCTTTAATTAGTGTTTAAACGAGTGAGTGCAACTGAACTAAATTGAGCAATACACCAAATAAAGGGAGTCAACTTCTAAATGCTAAGGACTTATAAGGGTATGATTGGGAACTGAAGACAAATTTACTTTAAATAAGAGTTAATTTAGGTACTTCTTTCTACTGAATTTATAAAATATTTAATGTACCCCTACTATTAATTAAGCTCCAACCATAGAATTGTCTTCATCATTTAACACAGGAGCTCTAACACATTGCCTGCACTATATAGTCAATTATATATCCTGACATTTATGTTTTTGAGCAATTATTTGTATTTAAGAAAGTAGCAGTCCATTGAATACAGTAACTATGTTTTCAGAAGCAAATATGATTACAGCCTGAACTAATATATCCAATACCACCTGACTGACCTCAGAATTTGTTGCAAGTATAGGGGTTTTTTTTATCAGTATCTGGCAGGAGGTGTCATCAATAAATATTATTCAAAAATAAACCAGAGTTTCACATGATTAACCTATAAGAGTTATGCTACTTCACAAAACTGGTTTATAATTACTATGAGCCTATTAATTTGAATGGTGGAAATATGAAATATTTGTACATTGGAGGAAATATACAATATGACTAATTTTCAGACTTACTTTGTAGTGTATATTGCAAAAGCACTTCAGATTATGCTTGTGTACATCTCAGAGATTGGTCCTGACAGGTCAAAAAGCAAAAGAAAATTGAAAGCTAGGAATTCCCCTAGAAAAATTTGGCAAAAATCTAACACAAAAGACTGTTTAAGTAATGTGTTTGATTTTTAATGATAGCCTTATCTGAGTCAAGCCTGCTCAGTATAAACTGTGATTATTTATTTTCTATAAAATCTGCATATGGAACTAAAAAAAACCCTAAATAATTCAACACAGACATTTCACTTACAGAGTCTTTGTAAAGAAATTGCATATTTAATGTTTTCAAAAAATGTAATATCTTTTGTGATAAAGTTGCTAGTTGGTACACTTACTAGTTGGTTTAAAATAATAGTTGCACATTAGTGAGACTTAATCCTGTGATGTCAATATGCATCTTCTACTGAGTTCAAAATGTTAGAGAAATTTTAATTTGTCAGAAAACTTTGGTTAAATATCAGCCACCCTTTTGCTCTAGAAGTGAGAAAAGAAAATAATGACATGATTTTTCAGTACCTTCGAGTGCTTCCAGTTTGAAGTAAGATTTGAAAAGATATGAAGTAAAGATGCTGGTGAGCAAAAATTAATACAGTTAAGTGGTGGATTCTGGACATAAACCAGTTGCTTTTTCACAAAATGGAAAGAAAGACTTTAAACCATCCTTCCACTCTCGAGTTTACCATCAAAAAACTACTTCACTCAGGACAGATTTTTAACTTTTGACCATAGAGAACGTATTAATAGACATATTCAATAACTGATGATGATTTCGTCAACTACTTAATGGAAGGTTATTCTCAATCTCTCCTGTGGTACTTGTTTATCTTGAATAGTTATTTAGATCCAGACTGAACTGGGGGAAATTAAAAGTGAAGTTAATACAAGTGATACTCAGTAACTAAGCTATTGAGATGTCACACCATATCTAAGACATCTGATAAGGCCATCATTTGGATACAGAGTTAAGAGGAGAAACATGCCTTCCTGGAAAAAACAGGTAGAATCCTAGAACAGGTAAATTTGAAGGTTTTGTTTAGGCGAAATGAGGGGTTTGTTTAGGTGGCTCAATTCTACTGGTAGCTTTCAATTTTTCCTCTAGTTAGTAGATAAATGTTCACATAAAGTAGAAAAGGGGAGATGGCCTGTATCATAGCACAGAGTCACAGAATTACTGACGTTGAAAGAGACCTCTGGAGGTCACCTGGTCCAACCCCTTTCTCAAGCAGGGCCACATAGACCCCTAATAATATAATAACGTGATAACAAGGCAAACTCCTCAGTAGTGAAATACAATTCCAGAAAAGAAGGAAAGAAATTTAGTTCCCTAGTACGTTGGGGAATTTATCTAATTTGTTTTGTTGAACCTAAAATCAATTATATTTTCCGCTTT
>NW_009917122.1:3578-19243 GCF_000696875.1 Nestor notabilis
GGCAGAGTCCAACTCAAACAGATGTATTTTCCTTTCTGAGTTTGAACCTGATGAATCAAGAAGTGAATCATTCATTTTTCTGGAGATCCCATTTAATCCTCCTGATGGACCCCTGACATGACAGGGGTTTCCTTCACTTCTCTCAGAGCATGATTGCACCTTCACAATTTTGCAATCTTCTCTTGGAGTGGATCCCAGGGTAGCAGCCCTTATTACCCACTTGAGTTAACACAAGTCTCTTTATCCTTTAAACACATTAGCTCAGTAAGACTCAAAGAAGCCTTTTCAGAATTAGGGTATGCTCACCAAAGGGACAGTAAACAGAATAATGGTAAAAACATTCACACATCAGTTTCTGCTTATGTAAATATTAAATGTTTCATACGCCTCTGGTTCCAATCACTTTTGTCTTCATCTGTAAGGGAGAAGCAGATTATGAGACTGAATAAAATGCCATAGATTATTGTCCCATTGGACTGGTTTTAGCAGCCTCTAATTATTTAGGCAATTCAATATCAAACAGGGTAATCATCTTCTAATCTAATGCAAAATTAAGAACAAAGAAACTAACAAACAAAAAACCCCATACCTGCTACAGGAAGAACAATTTTTCTCTTTAACTTCATATGATATTGTAATGCTCTTAAGAATTTTCTTTTGCTTTTTGACCTGTCAGAACCAATCTGAGATGTACACAACTTTAATAAGAAATATCTAATTAGACAACATTTAGAATGTACTCTTAAAATAATATTACATTTTGTACTGTTTCTTGATTTTTAATTACCAGTACATCTCATCTGCTCCAATAAAATTTCCATGAACAATTTGTTCTATAAGACCTGCAGATTTAGTGGAGTTTGGCCTAACATGTGACAGAGTGGGATTCGTCCTACCATCTTAGAATCCCACACATGGATATTATAACCTAAGGCTGACATCCCAGAATGTCTTCTTAGTTAAAGGAAAGAAGTGGGGATCTCCAAGAAGGATTAAACTTTTATCCTAAAATAGACATGTAAAATTAACCAGATATATTGCATTCTGGAGCTGCCTTTTTCTCTCTCTACCACCCTCTGCTCCTAAATTAAATTCTTGCCTACACAGATTCAGCTTGGAAGCATGTTCTGGCATTTCTAGGGTGCATTTTGTCTGAGCCGTCTTAGATGTCTTCTTCAGAGTGAGATGAACCTTGCCCTACAAGTACCTACTTCATTCCATGGACTGTAAATAAGATCTAAATGACTCCTTCTGTAGGCAGATATATTTGGCAAAATGATTCCCATACACTGTCTGAATGTAGAGTACATAGCTGGAGGCGGAGTTAGATCATTTCAGAATAATGAATATCCCTGGTGGTTTATATACCCCCTCTGGGGCTATATATAACTAAGCATTTGTTGAAGTTGTTCTGATATATGTTAGCAGCCAAACTGGCACTAAGATCAAGGAAGAGCAGAGAAACCCTAAACCACATTTCATATTTCTACTTCTGGCCAGTCCTGAGAACAGGTCACATTCATTGAATCCATACTTCATGAGATATACATCTGAACTCAGATAAAGCTTTATCCAAACCCACATTTTGTCACAGAATAAATTCAGTTATATGCCAGACCTAAATTTCGTGGCATTCCAGTCTGCAGAACACAAGGATGATTTTGTGCAAGTTTAGCCAAGTTATATATGAAAGCCTAGACAGTATAGACATAATATATAAGCTTGTGGTGCTTTGTGAGGTGAACGGAAATTTTAGGGGAAGTCAGACTGTCTTTTCACAGAATTGCTTGTGAAGACTGTCAAAAAGCAGTCTAGACGTTTGCTACTTATTTTCATAATTTGGTAACACTAAGCTGTTAAGAAAGCTTGAGATGCTAATGCAATGACTTTTAGTATTATTTTTTACTTCTCATACCTCATTAATTTCATCCATATATCTTAAAGCAGCATAAAAGAGAACAGTATCATCTTCATATTAGGCAGATAGAAAACAGAAAGCATCAGAATGTTTCCTAAGGATAACCAACAGGCCACTGGAAAATTCAGAATTACAGAACCTGTTTTTTTAAGCCCTAGGCCAGGCTTCTTTACATGAAACAGCACCCTTTACATTGGAACTAATATAAAGTGTGTGCGCATGCATTCAACCATGTCTAAATCATCAGGATGTTGACATGACAGCATTTAATTTTCCAGACTAAATTATATTCCATTTCCATTGCATGGTGTCTTAAAAGCTGGTGAAGTATATGTTCTCAGGCAATGAATTTGCTTTCAGAGACATGGAGACTGAATATATTCCTGTGTATTTGTCACAAGGGCAAACAGATCTCAATGCTGCTAGTTGTCCTAAGTTATTGATGCATTTTCTAATCAGTGCTCAATATATTGCATTGCAGAGGTTGATGCTGCAGGCTGTGTCCTGATTAATTTTTCATTGATATTACATGTGTAGGCACAGATACAAAATAACATAATATCATTTCTTAACTCTTCATTTTAGTTCACAGTGTTCAAAGGCATAAAGGAATGAAAACCCGGCTAAAATAAAATGCTTAGAAATGAGTAGTTAATGAAGAAATAAATAGGGGGCAGCTGAGAGCATGCTCTGTTACAAACAGGTAGAAAGATGATTACTCTGTGAAGAATAAAATTATTTGAGTAAGAAATATGAGATATGAATCATGTGGTATTAAACTCAGAATATTACCCAGTAAAGGAACAGTACTTAAACAAATGCTCTGTATTTACTGGGCCCCAAAGCTTTAGGCTTAACAGCTCAAGAGCTTTGTATTGCACTTTTAGAGACTGCTGAACTAGTTAAAAGAAAGTTTGAAAAAGTATATTTAACGAGCATTTAAAAAACGAGATCTTGTGTATGCCAAGCATTACTCCATGGAGACTTGGAAAGGCCAAGAAATAGGCTCTGCAGGGAGGCCACCTTGCACTGTGGATGTTACGCACTGCCCACACACAATCCAGGCTTTGTCAGTGACAACTCCACCAGTTCTGGCATAAGAGCAATGTGCCCTGGTTTTGGCTAGGGCTGTAATACTTCATTACTTCCATGAGTCTCTCTTGTTTCAGATACCGTAAAGCTATCAGGAGATGTTAACTGTATTTCACTAATCTATATAGCCTGAAGGAGCTCAAGGGGGGATGAACAGCGGATGAACAAAGGATCTGTTCTCATATGCCTTCCACATTACCAGACAGTCATTAAAAATTTATTCTGTCTAAGGTAACTTAAGATACAGATACACTGTCTTTAAATTATACACTCAAGGTTTGATTTGAAATTTTAGAGCCAAATGGTGTGAATATCTTTAACCATTCAGTCTGCTTGGTTTTCCCTGAGTAGTTAACATAGGCAATGGAGTAATGATGAATTTGTACTTGGATGTGAGGAGTAAATTGACACATAAAATAACATGATAATAGAGAAATATTCTTACTTCTTCTTTAGCAATTTTAGATTTATACATAGTATCATTACACAATTAAAAATTCAAAATAATGAATTTTTATATTATATCTTTAGATACACATTTCATTGGACTAGAAATGTGCTTGTTCTATAGAATCCAAAAGATATAAAAAATATATTTCATGTCTTTGTTTTGTAGAAACAATCCCTTCTGTCTAAACCAGAGTTTCCATCTGTGTCAGCTTTAGACAGACCTAATGTGCAGCCCCTCCTTTTCTCCCTCAGCAATGTCATTCTTAGTGGCCCATTTATCTGTTTCTCCACTTTCTTTACGATTGCCCCCTCTATACTGTATTTTCCAAACCCATCTGCAAAGGCATCATCCTTTCTTCACTTAAGTTACCCCAGCCACTTCTACTGTCAAACCCGGTGTCTCCGATTACTACCCATATTCAGCTGTGCCACCCACACATGTGTGGAAAGCACACATAATGGTATCAGTGTTTTTCCTACCAGGTTCTCCACCCTCTCCTTATTATTTCCTATCCTTCTCGATTTACGGTAGTCTCCTATATTACTAAGTTAAACATTGTGTCATTTACAGTAGTGCTGACCTCAGACACTTGAAAGGAATGTGTTAGCCCCTGAATAATAATGAGCTTGGTTTTAAAAATATATATTTGCCTGATCATATTTATATATTTTGTTTGCCTTCTGCAATTTTACATGAGACTTTACAGTTAATGTTTTAACCATGAGGGCTAAGGTGGTTGGGTTTTTCATATGAAACCTGAGATCTTATAAACAAATAATACACTATGAGCTGAAGGTGAGAGAAAATATCAGATAACCCAAAAGATGTGATTCAATTGAAATACAGTATTTATTTTGTTGGGAAGACATTGTTTGAATACTAGAATTTTATTGCACCATTATTTATCCTCTAGAATCAGAGAGTTTATAGCTCTACTTTTGACTGAATTCTTTCTCTACTGATCAAGAAATGATAGATCCATAAAAGCTGAACCTCTGGTGAAATTCTCCACCCTTTGAGAAGAACACATGCTAAGACTATCACTCTTTCAAAGTTATTCTGTACTTTGGCAATTAGATATTAAAGGAACTGTTCACAGCAGCTTACCAGTCTTGCAACCTCTTCTCTCTTTTTACCATAGCTGACAAAAGAACTTGAAACTGGGTCTACAGAGAGAAAGAAAGAGGATTCCTAGCTAAGACTGAAAATTTTGTTGCATGAAAACCCTGTGATACAGGTGTCTGAGGGAAGACTGAGAGGTGGATCTGGGCCTTAGACGTGATATGAAAATACTATTGTATCTAGTGAGAATGAGAGTAAATGAGAAAACAAGTAGCTCACATGCTTAATTACCGATGAACATAATACTAACTTGAAGCAGATGTGTTCCATTAATGTGGTGTATCACCATTATATAGAGAGGATATAGTACTGGGAAATCTGGTGCTACCATGAAGTTCAAATCTGCTTTCATGGCTTTTCTTTTTAATCTGTATGGTGGGAGGGAGAGAATCTAAGCAGTGTGTTTCTGCAGGTTTCTAACTAAAAAGGGCAGCTGGGTAGATGTGGTTGTAAGCAAATACTAATTTCCCCCCACCCATCCAAATGATAACTGTAAATGTTTAAAGTTTAAATTTGGATTTTTCTTTCAAGTTTGTCAAACTAATCTGAAGTCTTTCAAATACTTATACCTGTAATTAAAACGTGCAAGAATACTTTCATTAAATTTAGTGGCAGTATGCTATGCTTAGCATTACATACCTACATGATTATGTTATTGATAAGTTATTATCTTATCAGGTACAAATGAATAGATGTGAGAGGTCAAATCCAAATTGGCAAATTTCAGTTCTTGGTCCGAAAAACCTACAGAAAAATGAATGTATCAGGTTTAATGTGATTGAAAATGTTCCAAACTTTGTAAAATATACGTAGGACTGTGTGCTTAGGACATTGTTGCATTTATTGCATTATGCAGCAAATGTAAGTGGGAGATATCAATATGGTACAAAGCTTTAGATTAAATATTTCCAAATAAAGATCAAAATGTACAACTGGTGAAAGTCCTTAAATTCACCCCACCTATCAAAAAAGGCAAAGAAAACATCTGTTTGAGCACTCTAGATGCAGCTCTGCCATGAGAACCTACATGTTATCCAGCGTGAGGAACAGTGAAACGATTCACAGTAGCAGAAGAATGCCTTGATGTAATTTTCAGAGAAAAATGGTTAGCTGATGTTTTAGAAGATGATATGACAAAATTATTAGATTGAGTGAAAGAAAATTACTTCCAATATCTGGCAATGGAATGCAATTTTGATTCAACAGCAGCAGTGCTCTTGTGAGATTTGACCAAAGGGGAGTACTTGAAAAATGTAAAGATCAAAGGAGGTGGGCTAGGCTGTGGGAATCATGTAGATAAAATTCCAAATCTGGAAAAGTGGTATCCATTTCTGTTAGCTTTTTGGCCTCCTTTCATTCCATTCAAAATACAGCTGCAAAGATTTTCTATCTTGCTCTTTCTGTATTTCCTTACATATTAAGTTCTAGCTTCTCTCCCTCACTTTCAAAACACTACAAGTTCACTCCTGGTTGCACCACCTCCTCACTTCCTACTCTCTGCAGCCTGCCAGCTCTCCTTTTCTTACTGCTTTCTTCTTTCTGGAATGGCCTTCTGACTATTTCAGGCCAAATTCAGTTCCTCTGCTGCCCTCAAACCCTTATTTGAAAAGCCTTTATGTTGATGTTTTGATATGTCAGGGAACAGACTTTCTCCCCTTGATTTGAAGTATAGCGAGATAACTTCCATGTGTAATATCTGGCAGCCCATGTCTGCATAGGAAAATAGAGGAGATAATGGGCTAGATTCCATGTAGTAAGGTATAAGGGGTCTTAGTCCTTAACAAATCACCGCAGCTCGGGTATGGCGGCAACTACATGTGGAGTTAAAGCAAGCTGAAAGTGCATAGGGACATGCTTAATCAGGTTGTTTCAGTCTTGATGTTATTTAGTTTAAACCATAGTTTTCTTTGAAGCCAGCATAAACCACTCTGATCAATATGGAGGTGACATATAGCAGCTTGTACAGATTAATAAATTACTATGAATAGCACTTTTCATCAGTGCATGTGAAAGCACTTTACAGAGAAGACAGCTGTTCCCACTTTGAAGAAGAGGAGACTGAAATACAGAGACTTGAGATCCATTTCCAAGCACACAGCAGTCAGTAACAGAGAGGTAGAAATGAATCAAGGTCTTCTGAATTCCATCTTTGAGGTCTATCCACTACAGCATGTGTCCAACTGCCTATTGTATCTTGCTTCCTAGCAAGACTTTAGAACTGTAGTAGGTAATAAGAGATCAAAATTCAGTGGTCGGACCATGAGGTCAGATTTCCTATCAGGTTGGAATATGTTTATGAACTGGGCCATAAGGTTCAGAAGAGTCCTCTAAAGTCAAGGACACAAAAGCTTTATTCTTCCCTCCCCCACCTCTCCCCAAGTAATTGAATCCACATTTTTCTTACATCTGGGTAAGTAAATCCCCTAAATGGGTTCTTTCCTGTAAGAATGAAAAAATAATTCATAAATATTTCCTAATAAAATACTAAAAAACCCTAAATATCCTCCTCTTCAAGGAGGAAGAATCATTATTCCCAGTTAGTGGATCATGCCTGTTGCTTTCTAGCTCATTTGACTGGGTTCAGTAGGAAAATAGTTTTGATTTGAACACTTTTGGAGTCATAAGGAAAAAAAAGTCTCTGGGAAATGAGAAAATCAGGTAATGCTTAACTTGTGCATTAGCTTGTATACATTTATGAATTCCAGTAATATGGACAGAAGACTGAAATTGAAGTACCCATTTTAGACAGTTATAAATAAACTGGAAATATACTCTTGCCAACAGAAAGAGCTCATGGGGCTCTTTATTTTTGGTTTGCCACTGAAGAGAAGCTCTTACCTTTCACATATGCTTTACAATGAAACTGTGTTCAGGCTAGATAGTGCTGTAAGGTCAATATATATATTTGGAAAAGAAAACTTGTGGAAGACATATGAACAATTTCCTTTGTTTAATACAGAGGGTAGTGTTGGGATCTCCTAAGAGAATGTATTGGTGGTTTGATTCAGAAAATGAATAAAAACATGACCTTTTGAGAACCAAAGGTTAATCTAACAAAATAGCATTCAGAGGAGATGTTATAACTACTCAGAAGCCCCACAGAACAGCCTGAGGCAATAACTCCCGAACAGTGAAGAGACTAGCCCAAGTAGGATAAAAGCTTTTTATTTTTGATGAAAAATACATTCTTAGCTGGAAAATAGACTTTAAGTCAAGGTTACATACACTGTCAGCAAGTTGCATATAGGTTCTGTGCTTAGGTCCCCCAGGTTCTCAGGCACTCTGGGAGAAAAACCTGGCCATTCTGTGACCTTCAGGGTTTTTATTAAACTTAAAAGGAACTAAAATAGTTCAGTCTACCTTGTGGTTTTTATTTTGATGTCAAAGACACAGTTATTCGTTTTTTGCTGTTGAATGTTACTTTGTAAAATATGCAATTTGTACCATAAGTTACGCGGAGCAGTGTGCAAAGTCCCTGTAAAGATTAGTCAGATCAGAATATAAATACAACAGGTAAATCCAATGGATTGTATTTTTAGTTAATGTTAGCTATTTATATTTTAATTAATATTTAATAATCTCAAAACCTTGTAATTCTGAAACATAATAACACTGATTTTGGTAGTGTGATGGTACCAGCTAACAATCTTGTCCTCCTACACTATCTAGGAGAGTTTATGAGTGAGGATAAGGTATAGTTTCCTCAGATACTTCTTAAAATTGTGGTAGCATTTACCTATAAATGATATATTTATTTTTTTTTTTAGGGAGCTCAGAAGATTTTCTTTGTTGTCATAGGTGATTTCTTGTTTTGGTTTTTTTTTCACAGGTTTTCTATAGAGATAAATTCTCTTACTGTAGAATCCTTAACTATTGATAATTATTGCAGGATCTGATTTATGCAGCCAGAACAGAAACTATACATCATATTGGGCTAAACAGGTAGTTTTAAAATTATTATAATGTGATTTTGTGTCCTGAAATTTTCTGGACAACTTAAAACCTTAAGATTCCCTGTGCACTTGAGGTTAAAAAACCCCAAAACTTACATAAGTAAGCCTAGAATTTTCTTTGTGTAGTACAAAAATTATAGGGATCTCATCTCTGGTACCTTACTACTAAGAAAGCCAGTAGTTTTCAGTCACTATTTTGTTCACAATGGTGCATTTTATAGCCGGGCTGCTTCCATCCCTGCATGAGTTACCTCCAGCTGGAAGAGTTCCACCTGTGCTCCTGAGTCTTCTTGCTCTTCTTCGGCTCTTGACTGGATACTTTCAAAAAGTGCCACTATAAACTGTGACGTAAAAGAAGACCATTGGCAAAATTATTAAACCTAAGTAGAGGAACAGATGTTTGCTCTCTTGAATAGCTTAATCATTTGGTACTGGGTACACCAATTATTTTCATTTTAAATTTTGGCTTGTCTTCAATTCTTCATGAAACTTTGAGATTATTCTATGTTATCATCCCTATAGGCATCCAGACTCAGCAAGATGATTGAAAAATACAATTATCAAATACATGAAAGGTGTTGCATTGCACAGTTTTAAGATTAACAATTAGATTAACAGTTTGAAGATTAATAATTCTGGGGTTTTTTTTCCAGCAAGTAGGAGAGTTTAACAATCCAATATTATTACTTTTAAGCATGTGTTCCATTGAAACTGTAAAGAATACATAGATAGCCTGACTGGAATAAGCGTTGATTATTCATACTGATAAACTGAAATACCTCTGAACTCTGGATGTAAAATGGAAGCTTAAACCTTTTGCCATATGGTTTGGAAACCGTATCATCCTTACTGTCAGATGTTGGTCTCAAGTGATCATCATGGTTGTGCAGTATAGAATATCCCCTTTGGCTCATTAATTAGCTTACAGTTTAGAGAAATGACTGAACTGTTATTAAAACAAAAGACTTGAGAATTGCCCAAGTAATAGCATAAAGAGAGATCTGGAAGGAATAAGAAGTGCTTTCTGAAAGAACTCGTAATGGGATCTAACAGCTTGAGAACCATTAGAAAGAATAATTTTCTTTGCTAAGAAAACAAATGGGAACAATTTTCCACAATTTGGCAAGGAGTCATTAATTATACTGAAGAGACAGAAAATATAGAATAGACTGTTAACTTTATGTGGCTTTATCTGGTAGGATAAAATGTTTAAATAACTTTAAGAATTGGAACTTAATGAAACAGGGGAAAAATGGTTTCTGTCCAGAGTAAACTTGACATCACAGAACGCTGGAGTCTCTGCTGGCTTATCAAGCAAACTTGCAGAAGAGAATCCAAGAGGATTTTTTGACACGTTTATTTCCTGACAGGTGACTATTGGAGGATTTTGTATCTATATCATTAAGCACTCTACTTACTAATCTTTCTATTACATACAAATATAAAAGTGATTGCAGTAGCCTCATAAGCTACTACACTCTCAACAATGAACTGTGAGTAGATCTCATTCAGTGACGTATCAAATACCAGAGATATTGCTTACAGGCCAAGATTTATTTTAGCTTGCTTTTTTTCTTCATCTTTCCCTTTAAAGTTTTTAGTTGGCAAAAAATATAATTCTGCTAATAAAGAATAATAATAAATTATAGGAACAGTAATTTTTGCAACTGCTCTGAAAAGTAACATTTAGTTTTAATGCCACTTTAATATGTTTGTAAAGATGAAGATGAAAGCTTGTTAAGTAAGAAAGCTTGAGGTGTAGGATAAATGCATGCTTTTTTAGTGAGTTATTCTAAATAGGCCTTCTTGAAAGCCTGCAAACTGAGGTATTCACTAAACTTTGTTCTTATCTATAAAGGTAAACATTATCCTAAATGCTTGTAGCATTAGGACTTTACATAATAAAAGCCTTCCAAAGATTGTAGAAAAACAAACCATAGAGCAGAAGACAATTTGAGGTAGGAATTCTTTAAACACACTCACAAAACATTCCATACATTCCGAGGATTATACATGGAATTTACCTAGTACACATGCAAAAAATTCTACAGCTGAGTCACAGAAAAAAAATATGCCTTTCCCACTCATAGCCACACTGGTACATTTATAAGTAAAGTTTCCTTTATATCATCAATGAATAATTCAAATCTTTCTTTTCTTTTTTTTATGTCTGGTGATTGTGTCTGTATGATTATTTCATAGTAGCATGGATAATGAGGGCAGCTTTATACTATCTTTATGTAATGATACAGCGGCTAACCTCCAATATGTGCCATGGATATTACCACCTTATTACATTTTAATGAGGATTATTTCTAACTTTTTATTACTGTTCAGATAGCTTGGAGAAAAACAAAGGGATAGAAGGCCCCTGTAGTCCTCCCATTAACATCACAGATAACAGTGTGTTAAGATTTGATTGTAGGACATGGAAAAGCCTTGTGGTATCACAGCTTCTTTTTGTAATCAGATTAATGATATGCTTGTCTTCATTTTTGTTAGTATTGAAATAGGTAAAGTATACATAATGAAAGCTTTGTAGTTTTTAACCACCACATCCACTGAAACTCAGTTCTCGTTGAATTAATCACTGTAATAACAAATAATTTAAATATGTAATTCTTTAGAAAATGTCATGACATACTTTTAAAAGTATCTTCATAGCCAGCTTTTAGGTATTTAGGAATGATGGAGTGTCCTGTTAGGTACCCAGTTACTTTATTAATTATGTAAATAGTGTCTTCTGATTCCTAGCACAAATCAGGAAGACAAAACAAGGAGAGACAGTGAAAAAGAGGTGACATGACTCTCACAAGTGTCAGTGAATGCTTTACAGAAAAATGCTTTTCCCTTGAAAAAAATGCCTTGTAATTTGTTTCATGGTTTTATTGCTAATGTATCCCTCTGAGCAATGTCTAGTAAGTTCATAGAGCTACATATTCACCCCAATTTGTAGTTACAAGCTGTATACTGGAATAGTAATAAGACAACAAGATGGGTACCAGGAGTAGGTAAACTGATTACATCCCATTGAATGTTGCTAAATGTACAGTTATTTGTTCCAAATAAATGTGGACATTTGAGACATTTAAATTAGAAGCCAATTTTTCCCAAGCTCTTTCTATAATCAGTGGAGATACAAACCCTTTCCAGAGCAAATTAGACCAAGTATTTGGAAGGTCACTAAATTCGTGTATTAGCAATACTGCCTTCTCAATTCTCTAAGCACAGGAAGATTTGAACAGTTATTCCTGTGTTTGTGTTTCTGTGCCTTTCTTCAAAGGCTCACTGCCTTTGTTTAGAAAGTGGTACATCAAGTATGGGATTCTATCAGACTTGTGATCCCAACTTAGGCTTTGGAACTTCACTCGAAGTCAAGAACCTTGCAAGAACTTTAAAATATTCATTCCAATATTTGGTGTAATAAGCCTAATTTGTTACTGGAAATGCCTGGGAACTCGTGGTCACTTCCTTAACTGTCACAGAGTGACCTGTAGCCATTTTATACTATATTTGAAGATATGATTTTGATAAAAGCTGAAGCAAGAGACTGTTTGGTACAGAATAAATTGCACTTAAGGGGAAAAAATATCCGCTTGTGTAATACAAGCTTTTGTATATTTGAATTTACAACTAAAAAATTCAAAAGATTTTAAATCTTAGCCATTAATAATTGGTGTTATCAGCGTTGTTCCCAGACTGAAAGTCAAAAACACAGCACTGCACCAGCTACTAAGAAGGAGAAAAAAAATGACTGCTGTAGCTGAACCCAGGACAACACCTAATTCATGCAGATAAGTTTACCAGCAAAATGAAGTGTCATTGAAGTTTTTTGAAATCTTTGAACTATACTAGCTACTGCTTTGAACTATGTTAACTGTTACCTGTATAAACCCAATGAAGTGGCTTGTAGCATCACACAGGAGAATTTCTGCCACCTGTCTTTATATAGACTGGAACAAGCCAAATGTAACACATAATTATCAGTTATGCAAATATGTACAAACTTGATCCAAGGAACAACATTTCCAATGTTTGTGCAACAAATAAACATCTGGTCTCCAAACTTCCTGAACTGGAAAAAACATCCCCCTCTAACATTCTGCTGTTTTCTCAAAAATCCCCTGTAAATTTTGGCTTATTACCTTCACAAGACATTCAGTTTAACCAACAGCTGCTACAAGCTAAAGTGTGCATACACTTTAAAGGCAATTCACTGCTGCTAGCACTGAACAACAATGCTTTTCCGATGGCAAAGGGGAGTAGGGAAGATTGCAGCACTGCTGGGCAGGCAAGACCAAAGACCTTCAATTAGCAGAAATGTATACATCCTTGGCTCTGGGTATGCTGTGAAAAATTGTATAAACTTGGCATTGAGGACTTGGCACTGTACACTTGGCATTAGATGTATGCTGTCAAGTATGAAAGGTACAGGCATATGGTAAGCACTCAAATATCAGATGCTTAAGGGTATGGGAAGTAACTATGCAGAATTGTAGCAAATATTCCTTCAGAACGCATGTGTATTTAGGTCCTATGGAAAGGCCCACAGCTTTAATGACAGCTACTAACCTTTAAGCTATGCAAGTTTCAATAACTTCTGCCTTACCTGCAGAGCTTTCAGTGTAATCCAGCCATTTCCTCAATATCTCAAGATAGTCTTGTCCTTTCTGCATAATTAGACAGCTACAGAAAAGGTCACAAAGCTGATCTAATTCTTTAAAAATTTAAAATGACATCGCGAGGAGGGCACACAACAAGCTTGCTGTCCTGTGCTTCAGGAGAGCAGACTTCGGCCTCTTCAGGAAACTGCCTGGTAGATGGTATATGGTATAATGGAATAAAGTCCTGGAGACAAGAGGGACCCAAGAAAGTTGGATAATACTCAAGGATCACCTCCTTCAAGCTCAGGAGCAATGCATCTTAACAAAGAGGAAACCAAGCAAAAGCAAGGATTTCCTGCAAAAACTCAAAGGAAGCCTAGTGAGGGTAGAAGCAAGGATAAGCAGCCTTGGAGGAATACAGAGAAATTGTCTGAGCCACCAGGGATCCAGTTAGAAAGGTAAAGCCCTGGTAAGATTAAATCTAGCCAGGGATGTAAAGAACAATAAGAAAAGCTACTATAGGTATGTCAGTGATAAAAGGAAAATGAGGGAAAATATGGACCTTTTTCAGAAGGAAATGGGAGACCTGGTTACTCAAGACATGGAGAAGGCTGAGATGCACAACAATTTCTTCACTGGCAAGTGCTCCAACCACACTACCCAAATCACAGAAGACAAAGGTGGGAACTGGGAGAATGAAGAACCACACACACTGTAAGAGATCAGTTTTGAGACCACCTAAGGAACCTGAAGGTGCACAAGTCCATTGGACCCGATGAGATCTATCTGCAGGTCCTGAGGGAACTGGTAGATGAAGTGGCTAAGCCACTATCCATCATATTTGGAAAGTCATGGGAGTCTGCCAAAGTTCCCACTGACTGGAAAAGGGGAAAGATAACCTTTATTTTTAAAAAGGGATAAAAGGAAAACATGGCTTCACTAAGGGCAAATTTTGCCTGAAAAATTTGGTATTTTTTTTTGTGATGGGGTCACAGCATTGGTGGATAAGAGTGACTGACATCATCTACCTGGGCATGTGCAAACTGGTTGACACTGTACCACACAACATCCTTGTCTCCAATCTGGAGGGACGTGGATTTGACAGATGAACCACTTGGTGGATAAGGAATTGGCTGGATGATTGCAATGGATGGTTTAAATAATATTGCTCAAAACTTTTATCAAATATTTTCCAGTAAAATTTAGATACCGGAACTGGCTTCAGTCTATTAGAAGTAAAAATATCCTAAAAAGTCATAATGAAAAACTAGAAAACTGATTGTCTCACTGTGGCAAATTTGCAAAAGCTATAATTTCACCTGAAACCATAACCAGCACCTTGAAAATACAGGAATAAAATCTAAAGTGTAATGGAGAGATTGTTTTAGGAGAAAACTCTGTTCAATATTTCATAGATGTTTCTCTGGTTTGGTACTTCATGTCTTTTGTTCTGTATCCTCCTATGTTATTGTCTCTTTCAAATCTCTGAGTTAAATAAGGGCAGAGGTCAGAGTGATATATTCCCATTTCAGTCACACCTTTGGCTTTCAGTAGTCCTCATCTTAATTTTTCCACAATTTATTGTCAAGATCTCTTTGATATTCCTTGATCTTTCTCTGTAAGGCCAATTCATTGCTCCAGTGTGAACAGCTACAAAGTGTAAGAAGTGTGATAACAAAACCTGACAAGCAGTTAAAAAATAGTTATACTCTCAGACTAAGTAATTCACAGTAATATGCATTGTTTTTCAGAGAAGATTTTTAATTCACCCCAAAGTTATTATTTGTAGGTTTTTACTTTAAAAAGGTTTTCAATATTCATATAAATAACAGGATGAAGCCTGGAACTACAATGATACACTTTCATTGTACCTCACGACTACATTTCTTGATTTTTCCACTCCTAGATCTTTCCAGTAATTTAACATTAGGCAGAGCTAGATATCTGAAGAGAACTACTGTTTCCTATTTGTATTGCTGACTTTTTTGGTTTGTATTTTCTTTCTGTGGTTATTGAAATCCATGGTTTCTTTCTTCCATTCAAATAGCCTATTACAAGCTCCTCTCTGTTACTGACACAGCACCTTGCAGCCAGAGGGCCCTCTGTACATTAGTTAGACAACAAGGATTTCTCTAGTTCACCTTCCCTCTTCATCCCCCAGCTGCATGCTGTATTACTGTGATTCCCTTCCATGGAAACAGAGCATATTTTCTGCACTAGACCTAGCACAGAATTTCCATAAGAATTAAATATGAACTTTCAGCTGTAGAAACACAGTCTTTTATAAATCAACTCAAAAATAAATAATAGCTGGGACTTTTCATCCCTGAATTTTTGGCAAATGCGTAAGTATCAGAATCACTGTGCCACTTGTGTGCAGTGCATAGGAGACTTGGCCTGTTAGTCTTTATGCAAAGGAATTGAAATGATGCATTTCCTACACACCTCACCCAGGTCTTTATAGGGGTTTTTTCCTGGGGTAGACCACTCAGGATTCACAACAAAATTTCCCTGTTGCATAACAC
>NW_009917122.1:19274-46592 GCF_000696875.1 Nestor notabilis
AGAAAGCCAAAGACTAAATGAAACTCCATTTTAAATTAAATACTTCTTAATAAACTACACCTTTGTGAATGATTTGCTCTTGGGTCAGGACTTAGTAGCTCTACAGTTTAGGATTAGCCCAGAAGAAAACTGAGACGACTGCTGTGGTGTGATTTATGCAACAAGCAGTAGAAAAAGAATGGAAGTTCAATAATCAATCTGCTACAAACTCATACTCGTAAGTAATGAACTAATATTCCTAATATGTTTCAGCTAGTTACTTTACTGACTCTATTTTGGTCTTTGTAGACAGAATTAATTCTCCCGGGGTCAGTTAGGCAACTTTAGCACATTACAAACTTTAATGAATGTGTCCTTAAAACAGACCTTGAATTTAAGATGGGGCTACTAAAGGACAAAACAAAGGTGATTTATACAGACTCAGGAAATCAGTGGCAGAGCTGCAAGCTAAATGAGGATCTCACTGCTTTTTCATTTTTCTCTGTTTTGTAGCCACAGGGGATCAATTTTAATGATAGGAAAGTTAAGCAAAGATGTTTAAACTGCTTATAAAACATTAATATTTTCATCAAAGATTTCATACGGTTGTTTTGAATGAACATTTAATTTAGTGTAGCTATCCATCATGCACCACATAGTCTAACTGGTCATTATATCTTGTATGTACTACACCCTGTCACAGGCCGTGGTTCACACCATTATAAGTGTGGGCAGTGTCTCAAAGAGTGTCAGAGCTGGTCTTAACAATGGTATCAGCCAGAGCCTGGCCTGCATGAAGTTGTCTGTTTCCCTCTGAAGAAAAGAAAAATGAAAATGTGTCTTCAGGAGGACACTGGAGATTCCGATTCCTCTGTGCAGTACAAAGTCAGCATACAGATCTGTATTCTCCTTTCCCAGTGGAAGGGAAATGTCTAATGGTGTTCAGGTGGCTGGACAGACCTCTGTGGTCTCCAGGTTTTTCAGTTGAGATGCTGGCACCTCAGTTCCACCTCAGTTCTCCTCACTGAGGAGTACAGCTTCCGTGTCTTTGCTTGTCATACAAAGTGTTGCAATTACAGAAACTTGCAATCATCAGTAAAAGAAGCTGAGCCTTAAAACATAATTAGCTTGACCTCTGTGCAATGTTCTTGGAGATTGTTATCTTTATATTTCATCAAGGGAAAATGTGATTCCAAATTTCTTATAAGAAAGATTTTTCTGTCTTGAAGGTGAAATAGTTTAGGAAGTACAAATGCAGCAGATATATTGCCAACTTACTGAGTTAATCATCGTATTTCAGAAATACAATTCACATGTTACAAATAGCATCTTCATCAGTATGTCTTTTGTATCTACTTTTTCTTAAAGGCTCTATGGCTAACGTTCTTAGGTGACACATTTCTGGAAATAAGTTTTCCTTTTTGTTTGACTTTGATTCAAATAAAGGAGAACACATCTAGTTAGATTCCAGGTGCTTTTATGTCTTGAACACTGTTTGGTAATTTGCTTGGTTTAAGAAAAGAAAAATTCAAACTTGTTCTGATTTGATATTGCAAAACTTCAATGCAAATATAGAAGGAAAAATTAAAATAAAATAAAATAAAATAAAATAAAATAATTATTTATAAAAAAGGAAATCCCAATGTGTTTTGAGGTTAATAAAGGCTGTTCTCTTATGGATTTGTGTTCTTTAGTTCCGCAGCAGTAACCATGGCAGGACACAGAAAATACTGGGAAAGATTTAACATGTGCTGTTGATAATCCAGAAGTACACATTCTTTTCGTTGCCATGTTGGCAGGCCAGCCATCTGTCTGAGCAGAATATATAGTTCTGTCTGTCTGATCTATGAGTCTTATCTGTCTGAATTTGATCTGTTTTTCCAACAACAGGACTGCTAATTCAGATCTCTTTCCAATAGGCAGATGGCTATTTTCACAAAACTTGTGGATTGTAATGTTTTTTTCAGACTTTCTCCTTCTTTCAAATTTGTTTGAAATGTTCACAGGTGATTAGAAAGAGAATGTGGGGAGAAAAATTAACAGACGGGTAGGGAGGCAGCTAATGCTAATGCACATCCCTTGTTTCCTGGGGAAATGACGACTGCTCAAAAAATGGCAACAGAATTGTCAGTCATTGGTAATATTAGAGAAATACCCAGATCATGCAGATGTAGGGCATGTCACAGTAGGCAATTAATGAGACAAACACCTAAAGACACTTGGGAAGTAAGTGGAATTTTCAGAATATAGAGTCAAAATGTTCATACCATGAAATTGTCCTGCTCTGAATGAATGAGAGTTCAAAATTCTTAATGTTACAAGCTTAATAATAACATCAACATGGCGTCATCTTTGCCATAATGGGTGGCAAGGAGGAGGGAAATCAGCCCTCTCTAGGGAAGGGACTTCCAAGGATCAAGATGCAGGAGTGATTTGCTTTATGCTGGATGTAGTCTGGATCATGAAGTTTTGATCAGCAGATGTCTTAGGGAAAAAAATAAGTCAGCTGAAGGCAATATTCTTGATCCTGCAGAATCCCTAATGTAAAGAGCCATGTAAAGGAAGGTGGATAGTGGGACAGATTGCTGGTATACAAGCAGACAACTTCCATACATTCCCTTCTTTATGAGAAGCCCCAGGTGACCTCTAGAGTTGGAATCATTTGGAGAGATAATGCTTTTTCCTATAAAAAGTAATTTACTGATCTTGTATTTAAAAAATGAGCTCTGTACAGTCACTGTAACCTGAGGCAATGAGCCTTGAGTTCCTTGGTGTGCAAGGCATGCATAAATATTCAGGTGGCCATGGGACTGAGGCTTCTGTGTCACAGTGCTGTCTTACCCATCTTACCATTAAGGTGACTACTACCTTTCAGCCATTAACATAACTTAAACATTTTTAAAAATAAGTCCTAGTCCTATTCATTGAATTAAAACTTTATTACCTATACGTTGATCTGTGCAGCTGATGCACATAGTATATTGCCCATGAACTATCATAAAAAATTATTGTTCTTTCTACTCCTGTTTTTTGTTTTGTTTTGTTTTTACTTACACCTTAATGAAATATACAAGATCTAGAATGAAATTAGAATGTAAAGGCTAGCACATACTTCTCCCAAAAGATCCTCTTTCTTTTGTATTTGTTTGTCCTTTGCTTGCTGTCAGTCATTTCTTAATGTCTAGGTGGTTTCTGTATCTTATTAACTAAACACCATAATATATTATTAAAATCAGGTTTTTTGGGTTTTTTTTTTTAAATTTTATTAAATAAGATAGTTGGCAGGTATAATAAATATAAGTTTCATCTCAGTTTATGTTGAAAAGCTTCTATGCATTAAAAATTGTGCTGCAGTAATGTAGTGTGTCTTCTTTCTAATAAAACACAGACTGGAATGTATGTATCTTGCCTTTACAGTTTCACAGTTGTTGAGAAACAGCATTTCTTCTTCAATTTCCAGTCATAGATTTCTGGAGAATATTTCCAAAACTACCGATCCAATTGTTTTCTGCTGTTCTTGCAGTGGATGAAAATAGCTGATTGTAATTATACCATTTCTTTTTTGATTCAGAGTTTCAAAGCAGAAAATCCTTTCAAATTTAAGGTTGGGAGAGGGTACATTCTTCCTTATTAATTTTATAGCTCAGGTTAGTTGGTGCAATCAATAGGTCCTTTTTAAAATTACCTTGGTAATGTCTTATGCCTGTGAAGGCCAAGGTTTGAACCCAAGCAGAAGATCTAATGTGGTAAGGTATGAGCTTCTTAATGTGAAAAATAGCTTTGAGAGAGGCTTTTTTAATTCAAAATTAAAATGCCTGAAGTTGGTTAAGTCATATGATCTCATGTAAACAATAACACTTCCTCTTTGGGAACATCTCTCCAAGGAGGGCAGGCTGAAACACTTGGGGTTGTTGTCTCAGGGAGACCTTATTGCAGCTTTTCAGTACTTATTGATGGCTTATATGAAAGATGGGGAGAGACTTTTTAGTATGGCCTGTAGCTATAGAACAAGGGGTAATGGTTTTAAATTAGAACAAGGTAATTCAAACTAGATATAAGGAAGAAATTATTTATGGTGAGGGTTGTGAGTAATGGTCTCTAGATAAAAACAGGTCACCCAGAGACCTGGTAGATGCTTCATCACTGGAAACATTCAAGGTCAGGTTGGACAGGGGTCTGAAGAACCTGATCTAAATGAAGATGTCCATGGCTTATTACAGGAGGGTTGGACTAGGTATCTGGGGTCCCCAACATAAGGGGCACATGTACCCACTCAGTCACGTCCAGAGGAGGGCCACGAATATGACAAACTCCTGTCAGGTAGAAACCCAAAGAACACACAGTATCTATGCACAGTCAGTACTAGTAGCTGGCACTCTATCTTTAATAATTCATCTAATGTAGTACAGAGCAAATTTTAGAAATTCCTGGATTTTCTGTCCTACAACTTCCCAAATGCTGGACTTACAACCCAACAGATGGTATCACATTTGACACCTAAACACAAAGACACAAAAATTTTTTGGCTTAAATAAATACCCACTTGTAATAATGTCAAAAGTCCTGTGTCCTCACCATACAGAAAATATTTTTCCAGCTGAATTTTGGTCCCCATGCCAATGGTGTTCTACTTTCAAATCATTCATTGTACTTCAGAATCAATGAGAATAAGCTCTACCACCTTCAACCATATCATATATCTGGCTTTTATTTGTGTTTGACTTCTTAAAAAAGCATTTTTATCAGCAGTTTCATAGTGCCCTTGTATTTCTAATGTAGCTGAACTGACATGATCCTACCAGCCATGGGGAAGCAAAGGCTAACAGCATAATAATATCCTCTACATAAGCCATTAATATAATAGGCAGTAACTAATACTATCTGTTACATGAAAAGGAGGAAAATTGGTGTCCCTTAAGACAACATAGGGTCAATACTGATGTCCTCTAATTTCTGAACCCAGAATCTCAGTTATAGACTTCATGGGGAATGCTGTGCAAAATCTTGATGTCTCTTTCTTTAATTAAAAGCTTTCATAATTGGGCATTTGAGGTTTTAGAGCTACCATTTACAGGAAGTGTCTTTAAGATATTTCAGATATCCATCTAACTACTTACTAAAATTGCAGAGTGGTATTTTTTAATTACCATTTCAGATTTATTTTGTTTTCTGTAAAAAATAACATATATATCATTATCACTGTGGTTCTCAGTCCAAATGTGTTCCCTCTTTAAAGTTGTTGGGTTTTTCCTTGTAATAATGTAGTGGGTTTTATGAGATTGGGTGAACACCTAAGAATTATTTCTTAAGGTTGCTTGGAATGAAATACTTCTACAGATTTAAGGGAAAGAAGCAAACCCAGCAAAATTTATTTCATTATTTTTAATCTCAGGAAATATTTTCTGCTGATTTTTTCTGCTTCAGACAAATAATGCTCATCTATCATTAGTCTCCTACAGAAAGATAAATGAATCTACAACTGTTAAACCTTTTTAAAGAGATCAGCTCTCATTAGAGGTCAATCGGAAGTCAGACCAGACATTTTTTAAGCAACTGAATGGTGGAATATACCATTATAGATGTCAAGATGAGGTGTGAGTAATGTCACGTAAGTTAAAGGTTAGGGGCTATTCCACTGAGGAGTCATTCATGGATCATATTTAAATTGCTCCAGACATTTTTTAAAAGTGTATTCACTCATAAGATCTCTGCTGTTTTACAAGTTGCAGCTACATGTGTAAGCAGACTTCCTTTACTGTCTGTGTTAGCATTCAAATTGCTGAACTAGACTTTTCCTTGAAAAAAGAAAGACCTTGTTAATTAATTAAAACAAATCTCTTCCAAAATATGATGGTTTATTAAAACTAGTATTTTTAAAAAAATCCATTTACTCTTTCTAGAAGAAATAAAAAAGTAAAATTAGAAACTGCAATTAGAAATGAAACTGTAAATTAAAAAATAACCCCATTAAAACATTACCCATTAAAACACATATCTGAGAGAGGAGAATACTGAGTGTTAAAGTGGTGAACAAATTCTAGCATAAGAAAGACTATTTGCTTGTTCATAAGCGTACATACATGTAATAAAACTGCTTTGAAGTATTTGTTTTGATGGAAAATTTTAAGAGTCATATACACTATTTGTTTCTCCAAATATAAGCTTTCAGATCAAATTAGATTAAATGTTATTCTTGGTTTAAGGGGAAAACCAGAAGTATTTGTTTATGTGCAGAAGATACTGATGAAAAATAGTAGCATAACAAACATTTTAGGACCAATTCATGCCCTTAGATATCTTTCACTACTTAGATGGATATTTTAGTGGGAAGAATGTCATTGTTCAAACCCAATTAAAGCCAAAATACAATGAATCCACCTTGATACCTGTTATAGCAATTTCAAGAAAAAATAGTAGGATTAAGTGAATAAATGTCTTTGTGGTAGATGTATGGTATTAATTATGTTAATTAAATCCCAATTTAAATTTAAATTACCTAAAGTAGTGATAACCATTTTGGGTAGAGGTGATGGAGAGTTTCAGTTGCCTGCTATAGTCTCACTAGACAGAGAGAGAGGTTTCCTGGCATCTTACAACCTTTGCAAATCTTCCTTATTAAAATAGTCAGACAAAAGACTTTGTGGAGATGAGGAGGATTTAACTCCTAGTGAATATCCCACATACAATAAAGACGCTGAAAATTGTTTGGTTTGATTTGATCAGAAAAGAAAATATCAGTGTTAATTATTACAGTCACATTTGGCCAGACAGATATATGATGTTAGCTCATATTTAAAAAAATCTTTTGAGGAATACCTTCAGAATTTCCATTTGGAAAATCAAAGAAAACACTTTGTGTATTGCCCTTATCTTTTTGGACTTTAAAAAGTTTTCTGGGTCCATCTGCAGAGACAAGCTTTGAGGTTAAGTGCTAGAAAGACAAATAAATTGAACAAAATGCTTAAGCAGTAACAGCTCTGTGTATTTGATCTGGAAAGAAGGGGGAAATGTCTATTTTCCCTTTGGGGATTTTTTCAACAGCTGACTTTCTAAATATACTAATATTTGTGGCTGTCTGAAACTATACAGCTAGCTTTTTTGTTGATTTTGAACTGTTTTGTCAAACACAAGCTAAGAAATTTGTCATCCTTCATCTATTTTCATCTTCAGTCCCAAAATGTGTCAGAGCTGTATTGGTAATTGTTCTGATTTTCATAGTATCACAATGATTCATATTAAGTTCATTAGGTGAAACACTTTTTGAAGACTTCTCATTTATGACAGTTTATACCCCTTGTTACTGCAATCATATTAACCAAGTTCGGAAAGGCATTTGGAAGTCGTCAGGTCAGCCTCAGCATTCAAAGCAGGTCTAATTTTGAACTATGTAGCTCAAGGTAGCAAAAAGAAGTCCTCTGCCTTCTCTTTCTGAAGATGAACAAGAAGAAAATAACTGAAAGATTAACTTTCTGCCTTCACTGTTTCTTAGATGTAAACAAATTGGGGAAGATTTCTTCATTACATAGATTTTAATTTCAATATACTTTCTCTCTTTATTTCACTGTTTCCATGAGATGGGAAGCAAAATGAGCTTCCCATGAGTTAAGATGCCAGTTCAGCTGAGATTCCTGCCTGCTGCTTTGAGTGAAAACACCTTTCCTTACATGTTGCTACTTGTGATTCTATGTATTTATTTCTTGTACTTTTTCAGCTGGACTGCAACTCTTTGGTGTCAGGACTGTTTTATTCTGCTTCAGCAGCATCTAGTATAATGAAGCCATGCCCTTGTAATACTGATCTTGATGCTCTGGCATGGCTTTCCCTCCTCCTCGTCCCTTGTTGCAAAGATAGAATATGTAATGACTCAGAAATGTGTCCTTTCAGCCACCGTGTCTCCTGAAGCTCTCCTGATCTCCATGCCACACATTCCAAGTGCCTTAATGCACTCCCCAGCCTCAGCACACAATTAATAAGAGTCTACAATTACTGCTATGAGCAATTACTGAATGTCTCTGCTCAAAATATGCTCTGTTCAGCTGGAGTACCTGTCCTGGGTTCAGCTACAGCAGTCATTTTTTCTCCTTCTTAGTAGCTGGTGCAGTGCTGTGTTTTTGACTTTCAGTCTGGGAACAACGCTGATAACACCGATGTTTTTAGTTGTTGCTAAGTAATGTTTACTCTGACCAAGGACTTTCTCAGTCTCATGCTTTGCCAGAGAGGAGGGGAAGCCAGGAGGAAGCAGAGACAGGACACCTGACCCAAACTGGCCAAAGGGGTATTCCATACCACAGCACGTCATGCCCAGTATATAAACTGGGGGGAGTTACCCCGAAGGCCCAGATCGCTGCTCGGGTCGGGCTGGGTATCGGTCGGCGGGTGGTGAGCGGTTGTGTCCTTTTCCCTTGTTATTCCTCTTATCATTATTATTGGTAGCAGTAGTGGTTTGTATTATACCTTAGTTACTGGAGAGCTGTTATCTCAACTCGTGGGAGTTACATTCCTCCAATTCTTCTCCCCATCCCTCCGGGAGCAGGGGGAGGAAGGAAAAGGGGGGGAGTGAGCGAGCGGCTGCGTGGTTCCAAGTTGCCGGCTGGGCTTGAACCACGACAGTACCCCACTCAATGTTTATTAAGACTTGGCTCTGATATCATTTGTTTCCCAGCCAGGAACTATGAGACTTATGACACAGGAGAATAACTAAAAAAGCAGAATTGACATTGATTTCCATGTGTGCATGATCTTGCTCCAAAGACTAGTAACATAGCAACAAGGGTTGGTTTTTCCCCTCTTCTTTTTTTTCCCCCTATTTATATGGCCATACTGATCTTTTTTTTAAGTCTATGGTTTAAGTTGTATGCTTCCTTTAGGGCATTGTGCTTATATTCAAAATAGAGGATGAGTTCACAATATCTTCTTCACAGTACTCACTTCCAAATGTATTATGCTTATGATAGTTAAACTCTGATGCAGCATCTGGTTTTGATGGAGTTCCTGCTTTTACTCAGTAACGATGTTGGTCTGACCAGGTCATTATGTGTGACTTCATCTGATATCAAACAGCATGGTTTAATTGGTTTATTTTGCATCTGAACTTCAACATCTCCATTTCACTTTTTACAACACTCTTGTGAAACTTTCTTCAGTAACATCAGTCAAAAGTAAGCTGATTTTTAGAGATGCATTTTATTTCAACTTTCCATTCAGGTTCCCTTTTCATATCAATACATTATTATCATCTCCCAGCCTTAGCGGTGGAGCAGAGCTACCAAGTTATATATGAGCATCGAGACATATAATATGATAATAGTACAGTCTTAGCCAAATTTTTGGGTATCTCACTCCCTGGACACTTTTGTACTCAGTGTTGGCATTGGGTCTCGTTAGCCACTGCATGAAGCTACTGTGTGCTACTGAGGAGAATTTCCACATAGCTCTGTGCTCAAGAAGCTGAACAGTCAAAACGATAAAGCAACATACGGTGGTTTAACATTTAACCTTCTGACAGTTTGGCAGGTAAGTTTTTCAGTTCAGAATTCAAAGCTATGAAACCTCTCAAAGCTTTTTTCTTTCCAAGAGGAAAAAGCGAAGATCAAAACCTTGACAAGACATGATTTTCTTGTTATACTGTGTGTTCAGAGAAATTTCTGACAGTGAAGCTGAGACTGAAATCCTTTAAAGGATTTCCCTTTAAAGGGAAGATGCTCCCATGTAAGTTATTTTTATCACCTAACTTCACTAAAATCCCTAAGCAGCTTTTACTGTGAAAAAGAGACAGGATGAATCAGAGCAAGAACCTAGTTACATATTGACCCAGTTATTTGTAGCAATTTTGGAATCTGCTTATAGAAAAATCAAGCTCCTGAAAGGAAAAAAACCAAACTACAAGTGCACTATCAAACCATACATGGCTGAAATACTTCCTAGTACAAAATTTTAGTCCTTTTCTCTCATACACATAGATTACCTTTTTCAGAACAAAGTAATTTAACAGAAGCTCAACATATCAATCATGCTCTTTCTGTCAGTCTTAAACCCCGTTGCCAGAGCCAGCCTGCCTATTCACCACTCCCCCTCAACCAAGCTTATAACAGGCTTTTATGAAGACCAGGTGATCTTCAAACTATTATTTGATCCCGTCTCACATGTACAATTGTGAAGCAGTTGATTAGTTGCAGATGGAGCCAGCTTAAAGTTTAAGAACTTTAAGAACCACCACTGTTTATAGTACTTAATACCAGATTTCAGCTAAGTGCCAGGGCTCTGATCATTTGTTTGATCTCCAGATGTGCACATATTTAGAAACTGATAATTTCATAGTTTGTAACTGTCTCATAAAGCTTTCCTGAAGGTGGGCAGGGGCAGAAAGCCCATGTAGGTTTCAGTTAGCTTAATCAGGAGGACAAAAGGTGTAACAGACGTTAGATTTGAATGTTGCTGAATTTGAGGAATTTCAATTGTCAATCAAGATTATCAGCAGTAGGAACTGATTGAATAATTCTCTCACTGCAGCTTAGCATGAATAAGAAAGAAGAGGTTTTGTGTTGCTAGTATCAGTGAACAACTTTTAAAATGAACCTATTGGAATTTGCAGGTAGCAAATGGGTATCACCAAAGAGAAGGACTATATTAGGACTCCTTTGGACCTGTTTATTTGACAGGTGGCATCTGTTACTATGAAGAAACAAGCAAATAGTAAAACTGATGAAACTTAAATACCTTGTTTCTTTTAAAGGGTGGGGGTTTTTGGGCAGAAAGTGTGCTACTACAGCCAGACATTATACTGTTTGCTATAAATTGAAATTATATTTAAAAGATCCGCCTATCTTTTTGATTCCTGGGAAACCAGAACAGAAACACCTATGAATGAAAATATACTCATAAATTCAAACAGACATTTCAGACTTCTGAATAATTTATTGATACTTAGAAAAGAACAGATAAATATGCAAGTGCCTAATTTTTAATGTGAGCCTTTCAATGATTTACTAAGAACATCTGCCAGTTGGTTTATATGTGTTCTGTTCAGTACTCATACGCTCATAAGGAAGTTGTCCTGAAGGAATGAGAGGACTGCTTCAGAGCTGGCATGGTGTATACAGAGCAACACACATGCCAGTGCTGATAGAGAGATTAAGTTTGTCTCAAGGGTTGTCAAGTACAAACGGAGGTTGTTTTTTTTTTCCTTTTAGTCATGCTGAAGTAGAGTGAAAGGGTGAAAAATACAGAGAAAGGATTTGGTGGAGATTTTGAGCAGGTGTATAGCTCTCATGGAGGAAAATAATTTCATGTGCCAGTAAAACTTTCTTGAAGAATCTGTTGCAATTTCAGCAAGGTGGCTTTAGTATAGGGTTTAGCTTTGATTGTATATGTGGTTCCACTTACATTGGCTGAATTTAGACAAAACTCATGAATGAATTTAATTCATGATGGGAATCAAATAAAATTGCAACTCTAAGTATATGTGGCTGAGGATACTCCTTATTAAAATATCTTGTGCATACTAATGTGAGTACAATAGACGAGAACTGAGCCTTTGGTACAGTCGTATGTCACCAAAATCAGTCTTCATCCTGAAACATGCGATCTTGTGGTGGGTATAGCTGTCACATGTAAGCGTACCCAAACAGACCAAGTTATTAAAGCTAACTATGGGGGCAAGTGCTCCCTGAAATGTAGTTATTGGATGAAGGAACTCAGCAATACAAGCCCTATTCAGTACAATGGCAGGCACTACAGGAAAGGACTTAAATAGCTCTGTAACTTAGAGCAAACAGCGCAGTCCCCTGACTTCCAAGGCAGTTCTCCCACACCTTAACGGAAGCCTATGTTACACCACTTTGCTGTCCTAGGCAAGAATACTCAAGTGTAAGTTTTGAAACTTTCAAATATAATTCAGCTATTTCTAATTTATTTTATTTTCCTTCACTGTTATTCCTCTTTGAATGATTATTTGGACTGGCAGCCCATTACAAATCCAAGTACTGGAAACAATTATTCAATTAATTCGATATCTTTATGCATCTAATAAGTAGGAGTATTTCTCTACTATATACTAATATTTCTATACTAATATTCCTCTGCTGAAATCCTCAAAGGATACTTCAGCAAATAATGTAGTTATGCTTAAAATAAGGGAAAGATCCCAAATCGCTGTCATGAGTTTATTGCTACTTAATGACTTCATTACATTCCATTACTTTATTCTGAGCAAAGAACTTGTTTTGTCATCACTTGGCCTGGATACAAAATGAAGTTTTTTAGCCCATTGTACCAAATACACCAATGCACGACTATCCTTTATTAAAATTAAGCACTAGACAAAAGAGTGCTTTTCTTGATGACTTATAAGGCAGGACTGAATTCATCTCACTCTTCCATTTCTTTTGCCAAGCTTACATGAGTTAAAAAAAGATAGATTTATTTTTATCATTACGTCAAGTAGATTTCACTTGTTATAGACTGAACCTGAAGTCTTCAAAACTGAAGATGAAGAACTTAAACAATTCTCAGGACCCAGACTACTGAGGCCATGTGTGTAATGACCTTTTGTATATTGCTTTAAAAGGTTAAACTGCTCCTGAATACCTTGAAAATGGCAGGGAAACCAATTAAACAATAAAACAATCCACCTACCCACAAGATTCTTCTTCCCTCCTCCCTCAACAAATCCTGGCCAAATCTCCCAAGCAATAAAAAGGAACTGTGAAGGTAGAAAGTTGAAAAAAAAATCATTCTAAATGGAAGTTTTTTGTGTTTAGTGTATCTTTTGTCAGTTAAGCCTACAGCTATTCATTTGACTAAAAGGAAGCAAAGCTACAATGCTTATCTTCCAATCTTTTCATGAGTGTTCTTCAGGAAGATATTCCAAGCAAAATCATACACACCTAACAGCAGATGAAAGGTTGATATAAATAGGACACAATAGCTATACTTCTGCTTTGTAAGGTTCTGGGGGTTCTAATGTGTTTTCACTTAGTATCTACCTGGCCTACTGTCTTTAGGTCTTTTTTACATTTTTTTGACCACATTTAGTGTCATTCTGCTGAAAAAGAAACCAGTTTCAGTGGTTATGCTATTATAGTTAGGATAGTGGAACAAAGGGAAAAATACGGTTTCAGTATGCTGATCAACACTGACTGAAAACACTGCTACCTAGTATAAACAAACCAAAGTAAAGAAAGTTTAAGCTCTGTATCAGCCCTGGAGAGATATTTTTTGTCTGCAGCAGGTGTAGCATTTTAAAAGTTTCTTTAACATTCTTGGTAAGAAAGCCTTCAATAAAGCACCTCTCAAGCTGAAGTTAAATAAATGAAGAGCCATTTGATGGTAGCTTTTAATGCATGTTGACATAGTAGGTAATGGCTATTACAACATAAAGAAGCTAATGAAAATCAATATAAAAATGATGCACGATCTGGAAAACACACCTTTGGCTTTCTACTGTATGACATTGTACCATGAAATCTTGAGAAGCTCTTATCTGCCAATAAATTAGGAAAAAAAATGATTAAAGAGATTATTTTGACTTTAACACTTTGTCATTCGTCTATATACTCTAGTTAGACTTTAAGCCATCAAAGCACTTAATCAAAGCCCTAACTTTAAGTATGATAGTGTTACACAGATGTTTCAAAGTAAGCCAGCTTGCCATAGTGTTTTGTTCAATTAGAAATGGATTATCATGTAGCATGATGTAATATATCATGATCCTTCAGTTAAGATACATGGTGTGAGACACTTGTACCTTTGCTGTATGGGGTTAAGAAGCTGTCCAACACAGTCTTTGTACCAGCTACATCAACTGGAAAAAGTGCCCATAGACGGGGACACAACTAACACTTTCTACTTCAGCCGAGGTCTTCCTTCCACCCCTTAGTGGTGTCATCAAAGTGATCTCTACTGATATAACCACCAAGTTGAGCTAACTCTCATCATTTTCCTTTTGGCCTGTCTACCCTGCAGTCAGAGGTGCAATTTTAGGCACAATGGGACTGGTGTAAACCAGCTGCCCCATGTACTAATAGCTATGACCATATAACCAGCAGAAATAGGCAAAACATTGTGTGGTTGAACAAATATTGCAGGTTTAAGGGCAAAGTATTGTACATCCTAGGTGTATGATAAAATCAGTTAAAGGTACATATGGTTCACTACAATTAAAGGTACATATGGTTCACTACACATCCAAGCCACAGAACAGACATACCCTAAGTATATAGTATTGAAAAGGATTAGGGAACAAACTACTCCCTAGATGATGAGAAACATGAGCTGCAGTAATGAAAATCATAGCTGTTGTGGGCCCAAACCAGCATCCTTTCTCTACAAACAGCCTGTGCCAAAGTCAGTGGGAGAGCTTGCCTTACAAATATGGAAAGATCATGTCAATTCCTTCCAATAATAGTCATTACTCTATAAAAATATGTAAAGAGTAATAAAAAAAGCAAACAGTGTTTGAAAGCTAGCATTACTTTTACCCCCAGTGTAGGAAATTTGGATGCTGTGTATTTCTTCAAATAATAAAATTCATCATTTTTTCACTCCATAAAATAATTAAATCACTTGGTAAACTTTCATATTTGTTTTCTTTATTCTTGTTTCTAACCTGAAAAACTACAAGCCGTTTGTTTAAAAACCTTCACAACATTCTTTCATATATTCTTCCATTACTGTGAATATAGGCACAACAACCTTTTGTTATTTCAATACCCAGCAGTACTGATACATGTACATGTTCGCCAGTGTTTCGGGGTTCAGGTTCTGCCCAGATGAAGATGGAATCATAAGACGTAGGGTAAACTCATTCCTCCAGGCCTTGAATCTCCGCTTATTTTCGACCCTTTAAAGATAAATGGTTTCTCTCCCTAATGCTTTTAATAGTTTTCTTTTGTTAACATATATACAAAATCTACTGATCATTTCAGACCTCTGAAGGCTTCTTAGAAGGGACATTTTATTTAACTTTCCAATCTTCTATCATTCCTGTTCATAAATTTGTTAGGTGTAAACCCTGGACTGTTTCAAGTCATCGCCAAAATTTGTACTGACTACATTTACAGCTGCAGCTTTAAACTCTATTTATAGTTGATAAATATTTCATAAAAGATACTGTATTTACTGTATTTAGCAAAAGTCAACATGCATGTTGGTACATACTTCTGGTCATTGGTTTTTATTTTTCTACTTCTTTTTTTTCTAGAAGTGCAAAGTTGCTATTTTAAGCATGTGTGACAGCAGGTGAACCACATGCTGTACAAACTTCTAGCACTAACAAGTATATGTGTGGCAGTTTTCTCTCACCTGGATCCTTTCAGTTATGTTATACTTAGCAGTATTACTTCAAAGTATGATTGGAAACAAAAGATGTATACAACTGAAGTCTCATTCAGATTTGATTTTCTTTGAAAAACTGGCTATGAGAACAGATTTTTTCCATTATCTGGCAATATATATGAATTATGCATCATAATGTGTGTCCCAGGTTAACAGTCTTGAAACATAATTTAAGCGTAGATGACTATCAGAGAAGTCTCTTCAGGAATACTTGAACATGTTTCTCAGAGAACACGTACCATTTTTTGCAGTCACAGATAAGATAAGGCAGCCAAAAATTTAATGTTAACTTTTTCTAGATTTCAAAAATGAAGGGAGAAATAAATATAAATGTCATAATTTCATTAGACAATACAAATAGTAATAAAATGATTTTTTTTTAACCAGAGCATTATACATTTCCATAAAAAGCCTCAAAAGAAGCAAAAAACAGTTACACTTCAAAATTGCAAAGCTCCTGTATATTTACTTTTTTTTTGTAAGATGGCAGTAGATTACCCTCAAAAAAAAGTGTGGCTGTCTTCACTTCTGTGCTTTCACTTGTGCTATTTTCCAGGTTTACAGCTTGAGCTGTTATTGTCTGAGACATTTTCATAAAGTATTTGTTTTGCTATATTTGCTGTTATAAATACTTTAATAGAGAATCATACTTAAAAGCAATATTTTAGGTGTTATTATTGAACACAGAACAGAAAGGTTAATATAAAGAATGCTGCATAAAGTTAAATAGATTATGAAGCAAAATAAAGCTTCACTGTTGGTCAACACCTTAAGCAAGGAATTTACTTACATATTTTACTTTGAATGTGTTCCTCAATTATTTTTTGCTTTCAGTCATTCTTGAACTGTTCTATAAGAACAAAATAAGTCTTTGCACACAGACGATACAAAATTCTTTGCCAATGCAGAATTACTACACTGGTTTTATGTAGATTATTGTTTCCTTTGGCAGTTTTTCCTTTTTTTCCACTGCTTGTTGAATGCATCTTCTTTTTCACAACTACCATAACTTAGGTCCAAAGTGAAAGGCTCTGAAACTTAGAAAAGAGAAAAAGACCTGGATTTTGTTATAGTTCATTAACTTGTTCCAAACATCTAAAATGATGATGATTGGTAAATATGTTTGGGTTCAGATCTTTGCTGTTGGACTAAATTAAAGATTATCTTTCTCTTATTTTCTGCATCCCCTTTTTATGTTAATATATATTTTTAAACTACATAAACTCAAATATCACTAATTAAATTTGATGCATATGTTCTTGTTGATCAAGGACACAACATTGATATAAAAAGTTATGATCAATGATCTTTTGGAAAGCTCTTTAAGATTGTATGGCTTTAATTAAGAAATGGATCATCAGCAGTGGTTTTTGCCTTTCAATTATTTATGAGCTCAAAGCTGAAAATTCAGAAGTTGGGATAATATATTCCCATATAGGTTTTACTTTCACCAAAGTCAGGAAGTTCATAATGATGGTTTCTGTCACTGTTGTAGCTTGGTCTGAAACACATATTTAGTACTTTATTGGTTATGTAATTAAATTAATATGCTCATACAAAGTAAAATCTGTATATAAATCAGAATTTACTGTAATTTCAGCTCAATATTTTCAATTGTAATGTGGGATTGTTAGATTCTTGCAACTTATATTCCAATAACTTTAAACACATTGAATCTGAAAATGTTCATGAAGGTATTCAAAATTCATTCTAGAACAATTTCTCTTTCCAGAGCCTTATATTTAAAGGTCACTCCTATATCAATTTGCTTCAGCACCATAAACTTAAAGTCTGGTTGAAAGAACATATTGTCACATAATCATCCCATGTAACTCCTTATTCTCACATATAAACAGATTAGAACTATATGCTTGACTCTTTTCATCAGTGATAATGCTTTGTTAGTTGGTTGAGTATTGATTTAATCAACTGGTTATTGATCAAGTGTATAAAGTGAGATTTTGGTCTGCAATATTTAAGCCTTTCTTGCTTTGCTGGTCCTTTCCACCCTGGTATTCTATGATTCTATGAAGCTCTAACTACAAAATCACAGCTTTTACATTGCCTAAGAAGCTGAAGAATTCTCTGTCATAGCAAATCCATGGACGGAAAAAGCTGGTGTACTCATCTGCCTACAGGTTATCTGGTAAAGTGTGTTCTTACAATTCTTAGCTGGTGAGTGACCTGCTGTACACCAGCAGAAGTTTCAGGGAAGCTTTGTGGATAACTGGATATTTGCTTTGCCTGGATGTGGGGCTGAACTCAGTTTACAGAAACTTAAGAAATGAGGGCATAGTTTGCATCTTGCTAGCACTATATCAATCATAATTTGGTAAGAAACTGTGGAGCTGTCTGATGTCTATGATTTTTCCACTTCTCTGCCAAAAGTGCAACAAAATGATAAATGTGTCATCATCTTCAAGTGAAATTTTGCAGTACTTATTTGATTCTCAGGAATTCAATAAAAATAATAATTGATTTGGGTTTACATGAGAATGCTTTACGAGGAAGCCAAAGGGTAGACTTTAGGACATGAGCAAAGTAAAACACCAAGTTGTTTGCATCAGTTTGGTAGGAGTGACCAACATCCAACACACCATCAGAGCAAACCAACAAAAAGAAAAAAGTAAAGGAAATATTAAGGCGTTTGTTTCTTCTCTCACATTTCACATTTTGAGGCACCTTTTTTACTTGAAAACATCTACGTGGATCACAGGCAACAGAATGCACTTTTGGCTGATTGTAGTAACTCCTGATCCCTCTCCAAAATTTCAATTCTTACATTAAAATATACCAGTTTTAAATTCTTTTAGGAAAATTGTGCAAGATGAAATTATCTTGTTCTGATAGAATATATGTCACACTATTGCTGAGATTTCCAAGGGATTCCTCTATTATGTGGGTGGAAGGGGAAGGTAGAGCTTGATAAAGTAAAATGGGTACATAATTCTGAACGTGGGTGTCTGCTAGAAAAGTACTCCTAGTGGCTCGTCATTTCAAGCTGTAAGTATTTAGAATACCTTACTGAAAATGTTAGAGGCTGCTGAATCCTCTATGAACATGAGGCCATTGTGACTCTGTGTTTGCATGAGTGTCCTTGGCTCTCAGTGAGCTTCTCACTAGGGACGAAGGTGTCCATTATTCTCTTTAGATAGCCTCAAGGAAGTGGTTCCAGGTGTCCCGTTCACAGTAGTTTACTGGTGTTTCTTAGTCTGTTTCTCTTTGTGCTGCTGGGCTTCTGTGTTTATGGTGATTAGCTTTTAATTATATAATCTAACATGCATTTTGCAAGTATTTTTTTCCTCGTATCGTAGCTAATTGAATTTACAAAGTAATAATTACCCTTCATGGTCAGCAGCAGAATATAAATGCATATTCCATCACAGGCATTTTGTAGGCTTGATTCATAGGAGTGTATGAGCTGTTCCAAGCATATGTGACTGTGGCCTTTATATCCAACAACACATTGTACTTGTATATACTATTCATTTCATTCCTGTAATCCACATATGAATAGAAGGGTTTATTTAATCTTTTGTACACATAGTCATGCTGTACTACCTTTGTGTCAAAGGTAAAGAGAATTTCTTTTCTTTGGATTTGACATAAGGTATAATGAGGCTGACGGTGTCTTTTGTTCTGTAGGATTCACTCTGTAATTTCTGTTTTATTCTTTGACAAACTCTAATGTTCTCAGGAGAAAATCCTTACTTTGTGCTTGAGTAATGGAAGTTTTACCAAAATATTAATCATCTTCCACTACAAGAACTTAGACTAATTTGACTGACAGTATTGAATAACATAAAAACAACGACTGGGCCCAAGAATATTATTTGATAGTATGTTAGGATGACAGATTAAAAAGTGAACAGACTTCATATATTCCTGACAGTCTGTTCCTCAGGAAATATGCTTCAATTTTTAAGATTATTTTGAACCTTTTATATGCTGAAGGTTTCATGTCCTGCTGATTTTCTGCTGTATCACTGTTACATGGTGACATTTGTAACTGACCTTTGGGATGATGAATGATATCATGTTGGGACACTCATCTTAAATAACTTTGTTAGGAGATTCATATCCATCAAGAGAGGCATGGGGAGAGTTATTCTATATTGACCATAGTTCAGAAGGTTAGTATAAGAAACTGAACATAGAGGTTTTATTTTCTTCGTTCATGCAGACTTTTTTTAATGATAATACTCATTCTGAATCTCAAGTTTCAAGAAAAAAAAAAGGCCAGGTTACTCTCATTTGGATATTGAAGAATCTGATTTGTTTTTGAAGAATTCCCCCTCTGTTCCAAGATAAGATGGAATTTAGTAACAAGGTCGATGCGCCCCACAGGGGCAGCTGAATCTTCAAATCACAAACCACGCAGGCTGCAGCAATAAGTTAACTTCACACAGAGAGATATCCTTCTTTCACCTCATACAATTAAGTTTTATAAAATGCTATGAAACCACTATGACTAAAATACAAGAGGCAGGATTTGATTTTGCTTTGTGTGAGACTAAAAGATATAATTTAATCTTTGGAGTATAAGAGACTTTCTAATTTCTTCCCCCTAACCTCCATTATAAAAATGACATTTTCTTGTTATGGAGATGTTTCATGAGACAATATTGGTCTTAGTAAACTCTAGAAATTAAAAAAAATATCACATGGGTAATATCTCCCTCAAACCTGAATGTAAGTTCTCAGACTCTGGCCTCTTCAGGAACCGGCTTGGTGAGGTTCCATGGGATATAATTATAGAGGGCAGGGGGCCCAAGACTGCTGGTTGACATTCAAGGATCACCTGCTACATGCTCAGGAGTGTTGCGTCGTGGCTAGAAGGAAGTGCAGCAGGAGGGCCAGGAGACCTCCGAGAGCTGCTGAGGAAACTTAAAGGGAAAAAAGAAGCTAATAGAAGGTGGAAGCAAGGACAGGTGGCCTGCGAAGAATACAGGGATATTGAACAGGGAAGCTAAAGCCCAGGTTAGGAAAATTAAGGCCCAGTTAGAATTAAATCTCGTAAGGGACGTGAAAGATAACAGGAAGGGCTGCTATAGGTATGTAGCAAATAAAAAACAGACTAAGGACAACGTGGGCCTTCTCCGGAGGCTATCGGGAGAAGTGGCTACCCTGGATTTGGAGAAGGCTGAGGTTCTTAATGACTTCTTTACCTCTGTCTTCACTAGCAAATGCTTTAACCACACCACCCAAGTTTTCGTAGGCAGATGCAGGGACTGTGAGAATGAAGACCTTAGGCCCACTGCAGGAAAGGATCAGGTTAGAGACTACCTTAAGAACCTGAATGTGCACAAGTTCATGGGACCTGATGAAATCCATCCACGAGTCCTGAAGGAGCTGGAGAATGAAGCTAAGCCACTGTCCATCGTATTTGAAAAATCATGGCAGTCAAGTGAAGTTCCTGATGACTGGACAAAAGGTAATATCACCCCCATTTTCAAGAAGGGGAAGGTGGAAGACCCAGGGAACTACAGACCAGTCAGTCTCACCTCTGTGCCTGGCAAAATCTTGGAGCAGATTCTCCTGAAAAGCATGCTAAGGCACACGAAAAACAATGAGGTGGTTGATGTCAGCCAACATAGCTTCACTAAGGGGAAATTCTGCCTGACCAATTTGGTGGCCTTCTATGATGGGGCTACAAAACTTATGGACAGCGGCAGAGCAGTTGATGTCATCTACATGGACTCGTGTAAAGCGTTCAACACTGTCCCACATAACATCCTTGTCTCTAAATTGGAGAGACATCAATTTGATAGATGGACCACTTGGTGGATAAAGAACTGGCTGGATGGCCACACACAAAGAGTTGTGGTAAACAGCTCAATGTCCAGTTGGAAAACAGTAACAAGTGGTGTCCCTCAGGGATTGTTGTTGGGACCTGTGTTGTTCAACATCTTTGTTGGCAAAATGGACAGTGGGATTCAGTGCGCCCTCAGCAAGTTTGCCAATGACATCAAGATGTGTGGCTCGGTTGATATGATGGAGGGAAGGGATGCCATCCAGAGGGAGCTTGACATGCTTGTGAGGTGGGTCGATGCAAACCTTATCTCCAAGCCAAGCGCAAGGTCCTACACCTGGATCGGGGCAACCCCAGGCACAGCTACAGGTTGGGCAGAGAAGAGATTCAAAGCAGCCCTGCGGAGAAGGACTTGGGGGTGTTGGTTGATGAGAAACTTTACACGAGACAGCTTCAATGTGTGCTTCCAGCCCAGAAAGCCAACCATATCATGGGCTGCATCAAAAGAAGTGTGACCAGCAGGTTGAAGGAGATGATCCTGCCCCTCTACTCTGCTCTCGTGAGACCTCACTTGGAGTATTGTGTCCAGCTCTGGTGTCCTCAACATAAAAAGGACATGGAACTGTTGGAACAAGTCCAGAGGATGGCAATGAGGATGATATGGGGGCTGGGGCACCTCCCGTATGAAGACAGGCTGAGAATGTTGGGGCCGTTCAGCCTGAAGAAGAGTGCATGACGACCTCATAGCAGCCTTCCAGCATCTGAAGGGGGCCCATAAGGATGCGGGGGAGAGACTCTTCATTACAGCTTGTAGGGGTAATGGGTTCAAGCTTAAAGAGGGGAAGTTTAAGATAAATACAAGGAAGAAGTTCTTCACAGTGAGGGTGGTGAGGCACTGGAATGGGTTGCTCAAGGGAGTTGTGAATGCTCCTACCCTGGCTGTGTTCAAGGCCATGTTGGACAGAGCCTTGGGCAACATGGTTTAGTGCGAAGTGTCCCTGCTCATGGCAGGGGGGTTGGAAGTAGATGATCTTAAGGTCCTTTACAACCCTAACTATTCTATGATTCTATGATTACCATTTTTATTACACAGTATTCAGGGTATATATATCAGTATATATATATACACACACTGATATACACAGTAATATATAGAAATAGTTCATCACTATAGGCTATTTTTAATATTTTATAAAGAATTTCTGCTTTGGGAACTTAATTTATTTTTCTCTTGATAACATTAAGTTTATTTATTACAGTATATCATAAATGTGTTCCATTTAAGGTCTATAGGATTTCAGTACACTGTGCCAGAACTGAAAGTATAAACCAAATAGCACCTCCTAAGTTCGAGAAACAGAAAATGTTGCAGAAGCCAGATGCTTTGTGGAGTATACGTAGGAACTTCCATTATGTACATTCTCTTTTGTCCTTCAGAATATTTAAGAGGACACAGTGATTATCATTTGTAATTGTGTCCCTTTTTTCTTGCAATACATACGCCAAAGTTAAAAAATCTGCTAAGGTCAGCTAAAATGAGAATTTCTCTACTCAAGAGGATTCTACAGTGTTTTAATAGCTGCAGTGTGCCCTAATAAAGACCTTGAATGGAGGCAGAGGAGAAGCTAAAAAAAATATTAACACCTATAAACTGTTGGTCTAAAATATGATCTGAAGCATATAAGTAAATAATTTCTCAGGAGGAGAGTAGATAATTAAGAATGTAGAGACAAGAGTAATGTCTTCAGAGCAAAAGACAAATCAGCGGGTTTTGTGATGTTATGAAAAATGAAGGGATTTCTGAAGCAAAGAAATGTTTAAAAAAAATGAAAGACAGTAAAGCAACAGCTAATGGAAAGGGCTTGGAAAGCTACAAATAATTTAGAAGAGCAGATGAATATAGAAAATAAATTTACTTAAATGCAGAAATTAAATTATACCTAGACATAATATTAAAGAACAAGCTAATATTTACTTCTTCTTTAAGAAATAAACTTCAAGAGAAGATTGATCAAGGAGACAAAATTTGAGTCCACTTGATTTTCCAATATACAGCTATATGCAGACAGAGTTGGAAGGAATCAAAATGCTTCTTCTGAGCTTAAAGCACTTCTTACTTTTGAGAAGACTGAGATTAGTTTTTATCTGAGTGGTGCAGAAATGCCCTTGCCTCCAGTTGACAGTGGGCATTGTCGAAATCTTGAATCTGACAATATGAAATTTGAAAGAATAATTATTGTTCAGGTGGTTTTTGTGGATTTTTTTCAGCCAGAGGAAATATTTACTGTTCTATTCTCACTTATTTTCTTTAGTATTTCCCCTGGAAAGCTTGCAAGAACAGCATTCCTAATCACCTTTGTTGGCCAAACTGTTGAAAGAGGCAGGCTTGCTGAGGCTTAGAGAGGTGTGTAGGAACATAGAATGAATTAAATATACTGTTAGTCAAAGAGTTCCAGCAGAAGCTGTGAAAATTGAATCAACAGCCAAAATTATGAAGGGTTTGACAGAAAAAAGGGTTGAGATCCACAATAATGAGATTAGTTAGAAAGTTTTTATTTTCTATTTTCTCTGTAGAAAAAAGCAGAGTTTTGGAGGGGAAAGGTTTTTCATGTTTCTGTGTATTTTATTCCATCTTCAGTGATGGAGAATTCTTACCTAGGAAATTGTGCAGAATTCTTACCTAGGAAATTGTGCATCAAAAATACACTTTTAAATAAAAGTATTAACAATTCCTGTGCTGATATTCAGTATCCAACATTTCCTCATGAAAAGGAGACAGCAAAGAACAAACTTGGGAAAACATGGATATGAGAATTACTATTACAGAGAACCATTTTGATTGAATAAGAAGTTTAACTGAAGAACAAATTTTCAAAATTACATAATTTCTGGTTTTGGAAGATTTACAAGCCTTTAGTACTTTACATCTATGTAGCAGACTTTGAACTGGATGTAAGATAGTAAAATGTAGAATTGGTGTCTATTACAAACTGACGCTATTGACTCTTAATATGTTGCATGTTCATGGTGAATGTGAGGCTAAGTGTGTTAAGAAATATTCAAGTTAAAGTTCCTCATTTCATATTTGTGAAACGATTTGTGTTGTTTCCCATCAGCACTGTTTGGGCCCTATATCTGTAAAGCAGTTTAACGTGGGACTTATCTTCTCTAAGGTTAGCCATTTCATTGGGGTTTATCATTGAGCCATTACAAGACTGATTCACCCCCTTCTGAAACAGGAGTCTACGATGAGTGAACTGAACTACCATTCCATTTTAGTCTAGTCATGCCTTCTCCCTCATCGCTCACTGCTAGGGGACATAGGCCAATGATGATGAAAATTCAGTGAGGTTTATCTTTCCCTTAAGCATTTGCTGAATTCTTTGTATCATGTTTAACACAAGGTTCTGGGAGAAGTAAAAAGATTACTTGTCATTTCTGTACTATGTTGGGTATTAGGGTAGGATAGTTCTCCAACAGAGCTAGTGGTAGCAGACAGGACAGCTCACTAGGTTCTATGTGAAGCACCATCTGAAAAAGCACAACACTGCTTTGCACTGGCGGGGAGATCACATAGCCATTCTTTTTTAATTATAGATTTCTAGACCTTCTACGAAGTGTTATCCGATGAGAACCAGTAAAAGCAAATAAATTCATAGTAGTTCAAAGGATTAAATTAATGGTCATTTCTATATTGTATGTTTACTGGTTGTGTAAGTCTATGCTAAAATAAGATTATTAAAATAGCCTCTTACATTTAAGGAAATATAAAGATTAAGTTTACTGTGTAAAGATAACTCTCCTGCATATATATGTGATATGCCCTTCGGCAGAAGCAAAATTAGTCATTTATTTAGAGTCCACATCATATTTCAAATGTCTCATATTTCCTAATTTTGAGAGATCATAATTTACAGAGATTTTTTGATGTATAGTATCAACATTTCAAAAAACAGACTGGTTAAAATAACAACTCTATTACATTACCACTCTTTTGGACACTAACTAGTTTGAACTGTAGACTAATTGTTCAGACATGTCTGCCAGCGCAAGCAACCACCTGTTAACTGTCTATAATCAGAGGGTATTATTCTTTATGTGGGTGAGATAAATGAATGCTCATACATTTTGCCACTGCAGAAAATAATGAAGCACAGTACAAGCTCAAACCATGTTCCTTGTTTCCTCTCCAACCTTCTTATCCCCTTGAAGGTTCAAGTGAACCTTTCAGGTCCTGCTAATTTGACTTTATCATCTCTCATTTTTCCATGTCAGCAAAGTCCCTTGCCTCTTTGCATCAGTCACATTTACCCTGTATGTAGGTGTGATGGCTTTGTTCCCATGGCTGTCTCTGCACAAAAGACAAAGGTCATATTCCATTTTTTTCTACAATTTTGAATAGTTAAGGCAAGACCTCAAAGCAAGAGATTACAAGAATTTAATGTCATCACACAGAGTTATTCGAAGACATATTCTCAGCCTGTTACAGGCTTTCTTTTTGTTTCATGGATCTGGACATCTAGGTGTAACTGAAACCTTTAGAGAAATGATAGAATCTATGTCAGACTTGTGGAACTTCACCCTAAAAAACTAGATATCTCAAAACTGTAAACAACTAAGTGCAAGGTTCATAATGGAAATTACAGGATGCTTTTAATAAGCAGAGGTGATATATCACCTCTGAATGTGAAAGGATGTGAACTACATTTATGCTTTAAAAGTACACTTCCTGAAGTAACCGTGAAACTAATTTGTTCTTGGGTCATCCAGACTATCTCTGCTTTATTCAGTGCTGAAATTGCTCTGAGAGGTTTCCAGAATCCATGTTTCCCTTTCACCTGCCTTCCCAAAAAACACTAATCCTGCATCCAGGACTCTGGCCACACATGAGTTGAGATTTGTCACCAAGAATATTTTTCCACTAAGAATAGCACATGGTATGCAGCAAGCTTCCTGTCTGTTCCCTCTGATTTTGCTATTTTGGACTGGCATAAAAAGTTGCTGCAGAAAGGTTCTGCTCATGAGTTGTCTTTTGTCCTGCTGCAATTTTCCTCTGACTAACTTCAATCTGAAAACCTTGTTACATGCTGAATGGTTTATTACCAAGCAGGGCTTACAAAAATAGCATAAAGAGACTATTTTATGCAAGGAAAATACACTTCCAATGTTCTTCTTAAGTCAATAAGCAAGTTGCATAACTATTTTTTTATCATAAATTGAAAAATTATAATATTCTTTAAAAGTATTTAGAGAACAAACAGATTCCTTGCACAAAAAATTCTATAGCTCTTTGTTTGCACATATGTAACACATAACAGGGCAGCATTATCTGCTATGCAGAGAACTGGGCTGAAAACTTTACCAGTTCCTATTCTACCTTCAAGTTAGTAGAAATTTTAGGGAAGAAATTTTCCTTTTCTGTGCTTTAATTTCTCTTCAGAGTCACCCTGAAGAAATTAGAGCTTTAAACCAAAGTTTGATAATGTTGAATGGTCAAACTGTGAGATTCAAGCGACACAGACGGTGTATCCCATGTTCAGTGTGCGATTTATCACATGATAATATTTGCAAATGGAAACATCTTTAACTGGCAACAGTCCTGTATTTTTGTCTGCTGAGTGAGTCAAGAAAAGTAATATTATTTATTGAACTTCCTTTATTCATATGGAAGAAGCAGTTTCAACAAAGAAGTTGCTCATTATGAGACCCCCTTAAGCCTGATAAATTCACAATCACCTAAGATGAAAAGGGGAGAGGAAGAAGCACTGTTATCTCATTTCAAGAGGTAGAGAGTTACAGGTTTAGACACACAGAAAAGTTCCCACAGAGATTATAAGTTACTGAAGAGCAACCAATGTGTTGTAACTGTCCCTTTGTGTTCTCTTGGTTTGCGGCAAATGTGAAGTAATTCACAGAATCCTTATCCTCTTTCATCACATATTTTGCTGAGGACCAAAGAAATGTAAATCACTTCACACTTGTCACAGGCTAAGAGATTGAAGATAAACGTTGTTGCAGATCAGCTATATTGGGTAACTCATTATAGCACCGTGACTTGCCACGTGTCTGTGACTTGAGACCTAGATTGACTTTCTATGCCAAACATTGAATCTACACTTCTTGAGCCTTACTCCCATGTCTAAGCTAAAGACGAAATCAATACAACTTATAAATTTTTAGTTTTTCTTGTGCCGGCCACGACAACAAGAGTAACTAAAGAAAGTCTTGCTCTAAGGTATAGCTGGCCTGATTGG
>NW_009917123.1:0-1563 GCF_000696875.1 Nestor notabilis
GCCAGAGGTGCCGGTGTGCAGCGACGGGCGGACACACGGGACCGCTGCGGGACTGTGCACACACAGGGACAAGCGTGTCAGAGTGGGTGCACGGACACACAGACAGGCGTATGGACAGAGACATGGATGTGTGTATAGGTGTGGACAGGCACACAGCGGCATGGACATGCACACGTGCACATACACCTACCCGTGTAGACACGTGTACAGGCGGACCTGTATGTGCACACACATCCGTGCACACTCATCCATGCACACAAGAGTGTACGCACCTGTGCGTATATACTTACTCTTGCATTTCCATGAGTACATAGCACATACACACGTGGCACATACAGGCCCCCCCCCACATATATACAGAGACAGGAATGCATGCACATGCACACATATGTACATCCACGTGTGTACACACATATACATACCCACATATACACACATATATATACATGCATAGACATACATACACACAAGCATACATACACTTCTCATGCACATACATAATCATATGCATGCACACATGCACAGACAGGCTCAGGCACATGTATATACACCTACATGTATAGGCACAAGCAAACGTTTGCATATGCACAAATATGCTCTCACACACACAGGCACAACAGCAGCATGCAGGTGTGGTGGGTTCCTAGCACCCTTCCCCCTGTCTGGGCAGGTGGAGACCAAGCAGGGGCTGTGGTGGACTCAGCACCCGGAGATCCATGTGCAACCCTATGCCACCCTGGGGCACATGTGGCCCTGGACCCTGTGTAACCTGTTCATCTTTGCACAGGCACAGCAGGAAGCTGCCAGACGCAGGCAGGGAGCAGCTGGTTTATTGCCTGCACAGAGTGTCCAGAGTGGCTGAGCCGCTGCAGTGCCCCAGGGGCTCGGTGGCACAGTCCTTCCCTGGGGTTGCCAGGGTGCACGTGGCTGCTGGGGAATCCTATCCTGAAGGCGAGTGCACGGTGCACTCTGGTCGCTGGTGGTCCCAGTGCAGGGTGGACACTCCTGGGTTTGCTGGTGGCTGCCAGCACTTGTACTACGGTGGGGCACAGCGCCTGGCCCTGTGGGGCAGAGTGGCCGTGAGCACTGTACCAGAGTCCCATGGTGGGGGGTGCATCTCTGGACTGGAGGCAAAGCTGGGCTCTGCTGAGGCTTGGCCTTGGGGCTGCCTAGGCTGGGAGCACTGGGACTGCGGGACACCAGGACTAGGGTGCCCACAAGGTCCCTAGGCTGAGGACAGCAGGGAGTGGGGGCAGGTCCCAAGGTGGAGAACTCCCAAAGCTGAGGAGGCTGGTGGGATTGAGGTACATGGACGGGTCCCAGGGCTGGAGACAATGTGAGGATAGAGATATGTGTGGTCCCAGGGATGCAGGTGAGGCTGGGGAGGGGGTAATGCAGGGGATGGGCAGGGGCCCCTGCTTACCTGCAGGCCCTGGTGACACACTCGAGGCTGTGCTGGCAGTGGGCACCCAGGGGTCTGCTGGCCACCATCCTTCAGAAGGGTGTCATGCGGGGAAGTCGGCGGGGCGGCTGACACTCTGTTCCCCGTCCGGACTCCTGCCA
>NW_009917123.1:1703-3036 GCF_000696875.1 Nestor notabilis
CGGGGGGGCAGGCGAGCCCCCCTGGCTCTGCTGCCTTGTCTGGTGCACAACACAACAGGGACTGAAGCTCCCATGGTGCTGCTAGCTCCAGCCATCTGTGCCACTGCTGGGCACTGCTCCTGCCAGGTCACAGCCCTGCACAAATATTTGAGTTGCCCCAGGTAGTGGGACGGCCCCTTGTCACCCTTCGCATAGCTGTGGGATCCATGGGAAAAGCCACCCCCCATGGCGTCCCAGGGCACAGGGCTGGGAGCCCTGCACCCTCTGCATGGCTCTGCCCTGAAAAGCCCCAGCACTGGTGCGGGCATGATGCCACAGACAGCAGCTCTTTCCATGAACTGCTGCTCCTCCACCCCTTTGGCAGCACAAGCCCCACTACCAGTGCAGAGGAAACCACACTGCTGGGGCAGCCCCTCAGCACCTTGGGGTACCCAAAGGTGGTGTCCAGACCAATGGGCACGAGAGCCCACCAGCACAGTGCATGCAAGGACACAGGGTTGGAACAAACCATGGTGCCCGTCTGCTTCTGGCCACCCATCAGGTTTGAGAGACTCTCACAGCAGGCCTGGGTGCAGGTCTGTGCCACGGGCAGCACCAGGCACTGGCACTCAGTGATGCCCAGGGCTGGGAGTATGCCCAGTTCCTGTGCTTTTCATCATGGTTTGCCTGGATGAGCCCACCCGACACATTTGACAATTGACAGGGGAAAATCTTCCCTCTGGGACCAGGTCTAGGAGCATCAAAGCAAAAAAAAAAAACATACCTCCCCAAGCCTAGAACCATGAAAAAAAAAAAAAAAAGCATCCCTCCCCAAGCCTCCTGGCTGGATGTGTGCCCAGAGGCAGGAGAGGAACCTGAGGCTCTGAAGGTCCTCAGTCTGTCAGAATGGGGAGAAACCCTGGAGCTGGTGGGTAGGGTAGGGGGCTGAACAGCACCCTGCCCCACAGCAGGGGAAGGGGGGAAGAAGTGCTGAAACATCCCCACAGAGCTTGGGCCACAAATAATAGATGGGGCTAGAGGCCAAGAGCCCCAAGATGAGGATGCAGAGGTAGTACCCAGCTGGCAGATGGCAGTGCCACCAAGCGCTGGGGACAAGGATTACTGCTGCCACCCATGCCTCACTGCGAAAAGGGGAACTTTGTCCCAGCTTTGCAAACATGGGACGTTGTGCCCAGGAACAGGCAGGTTTGCCTGCAGACACCTTCCCAAAATAACCCTGGCAGCCAAATGCCTTGGCTATGGTGCCAGATAGCCCAGAGAGATGCAGCTCATTGGTCCCCCAGGAGCTGCCCCATATAGAGGTATGTGGGGCATCTCTTGTCTCCAGCCCCAC
>NW_009917124.1:0-9350 GCF_000696875.1 Nestor notabilis
TTCCTTCCTTCCTTCCTTCCTCCTTTCCAACATGAGGAATTCTCCTCCTCTGCTGCATTCTTCTTTGAAACACCTGTGTTGAATTACCCCATTTTGCATTAGTTTACATTTAAAGGCCCGATTTATCTCACCTCCAAGGATGACAGAGGAACAGGGGAACTGAAGCTGTTGTTATAAAAACTGGCATTAATAAGCTGATAATAATGCTATTCCTGAAAAGTTGAAGCAAAGATGTTAGCTTATAAAAAAATGTTACCAAACCAACCTATTGTTTTGTTTAAATCTTGATTTTAATTTCAAAATACTTGTAACAATAAACCTATAGAAGTTATATATTTTTAACTAATGGCTGCTTGCCCAGGATTAGTCTCTAAAGCAGTTTTTCAACAGTTGAACCAGCAAAGATGAAAAACCAATTGACTTTAGCAGGCTTTATATTGGGTCCTTAGATGCAAATATTTCAACATAATTTTATTTTATTACTTGTTAGCACTCTCATGTTTCACCTCTTATGGTCTCTCAATGAGTGGCTCTTTTTAAAACCTTTCTCCTTCATGTCATTATTTTCCATAGAGTAATATTAGACATATAGAAATCCGTGATTGCCTTTTCAAAGTGCATGTCATGTATTTGGGGCATTTGTTTGATGCTGAATAGAACACAGCAACACTACATAGAAATCTAGGAGAAGAACTGAAGAACACCAATTTCTCACGATGCTGTAAGTAGCTTTTAGAGGGGTTACTCAAAGAGGAAGAAAAAATTACTGAACTGAATCTCACCGCACATACGAACACACAAATTAGGCAAAATTTGCTGTGACGGTATCAGGATTGTTGACCATTTTTCAGGGTTGTAGAATTTTTTATATTTTCTCTCACAAGCAGCATTTTCAATATTATAGGTAAACATTTCACCTTTTAAGTGGCATTCATTTGTCAGCAGTGATTCAGTAGACGAACCTTGCTTGATGAGTCATCAGAGAGGGATATCATATTTACACAAAATTATTTTTTCTGAAATGATCAGTCTGAGAAGATTAAAACTAGGCATTAGTCACCTGTAAGTCTAAGTACCAGAAAAGGGAGCCTGAAAAACTCTGGAATTTCTGTGTTATGGTATGAATGGAAGTTTCAGAAGACTAGTCAGAAAGAATTATTTTACAAAAGAAAGTGTTTGTCTTGGAGACTTTTTTGTTGATCTATGCAGGGAGTTGGAACTAGATGATCTTAAGGTGCTTTCCAAGCCTCACCATTCTATGATTCTATGATATGCTTCTGGCTTGAAAGACATGTTAAACAAAGAGAGCTCCAGTCTTTCAAAACTCTCACAGCTCTATAAATAGCTCCACATAAAATGTACAATATGTATAAACAGCATGACAAAGATTTTCTGACAGGATTTTCTCTGCAGTAAAAGTAAAGTCAAAACATTCCATTGATGGCAGCTATTTTGAAGAATTCCTAAGAATACAAGAGCTGGCAAACTCTCCATGAGTGAGACTGAGTATAAACAATGAGCTTTTATGAGTTTGTAGCCATCCCAGCAAGATCCAAATGAAGCTTGAATGGACCTTAGCCAAGAAGTGACTGCTCAGCATTTAGTAAAGCTTCAGCTAAGGAACCACAGAAAAAAACCCAAACTGTTCCAGCAGTAACAGTATCTGCCAGCAACATTTTTGAGAGTTCACCATCTGGGTCCTGCAGCCATCAATCAGACTCAATGTGTCACTCCAGCTGTTCTTCAAAGCTCCTCATGGTCAAGGTAGAGCACTTGTGAGAAAATGAAACAGGAAAATTGAGAAAGCACAAGCATCTGTTGAAAGCTCAAGTCAGCAGGCAAGTAACTCCCAAGTATTAAATGGCACACAATTGCTTCACTAGTCTGCAGAATTCAGATTGTCCACTTGCATGTCTGAAAAAAATCAGTTTTCTATACTATATGTTGATATTTTATTTTACTATTCTGTTTTAGTGGATTTGGGCTTGTTTCATAAATGCATGCATAAGTCTCTCTCGCTTCTGTGGGAAATTAATCCACAAAAACCAGGTCTGTAAGTTTATTTTCTATGGTGTAATGTGATTTTGTTCTAGTCATTGGGTCTTACCATGACAAGCACTTGTTAAAATTTAGTCATCTGTAGTGGAGACTGAGGCTGGAGCCTAACTGAAAAAGTTTGCCACTGTGCATCTCCCACCTGATTGAAAATTAGGACCATTCAAATATGTGTGGTTGGAAATATTCCTGTGGAAAAGAAAATAAATAGTGGCTTGAAAAGGAACTGAGACAAGAAAGAAAGATACAGTAGGAATTTCAGAAGAAACACTAGAAGAGGTAAGAACAGTTATTACATAGTAATTCAATATCTATGAGCCATATAAAATAGAAGACAGAACTAGCGAAAGGAGAAGCTGATGGTTGAAATAGCAAATCCAACATCCTGATGGATCCAAGTGTAGACAGTCAGAAATAAAAGCCAGAGCCATATGTAAAGCTGTGAAAATTTTAAATTGCATTTTAAAAAAGCAATTATAGGGGAATAAAGTCGAGTTTCTGTCCAAATATGGTTGATTTACATTTCTATGTTTCATTGCAAAATACCTCAAATATTTCTGTCACATATTAAGAGGTTTTAAATATTTGTGTAGTGAAGACACTAAAAAAAAAAAAAAAAAGACGTTGCTTTATCTATGGTTTTAATATAAAAGATGCACTGGCACGCCAAGTTTGTTCTACTGTACAGTTTAGATGTAATTATCTCCATATGATGGCTTTACTTAATGTCTAACTATAAATAAGCCTGGCCCTGGAGCATGGAATGAGTGTTCTGTAGAAATAAAAATATAATTATTAATACTATTTTTTAAAGATAATGACATAATAAGGTCATAACATAATAAGGTTGCCCAAACAAATGGTAAATGCTCCATCCCTGGCAGTGTTCAAGGCCAGGTTGGACAGAGACTTGGGTGACATGGTCTAGTGTGGGGTGTCCCTGCCCTTGGCAGGGGAGTTGGAAAAGAGGTCCTTTCCAACCTTAACCATTCTATGATTCTATGATTCCATATTACAAATAAAAGAACTTTAAAGTGAGGATAGAACGAGAGAATGACACAAATTTTGGGGGGGTCATTAGCAATCAGTAATTCCCTAATAAAGATTTTATTTTATTTTATTTTCAGAAGCAGGAGTTAGTCTAAGATTTATAAATGTCTCTAGCTGCATTTCTCTTAAAGCTGTTTAACAAGCAAGAAGCCTTAAAGTGCTATATAACAGTGTGTACTTTTAAGAAAGCTCATAAATATTCTAGTAAAAATCACATGGATCAAAAATTGTGAAACCTGAGACCTTCAACCCCAAAAGTACTGGAACTATGGGGTAGGCAATTAGAAGCAAAATCCTGGCAATGAAATTACAATCAATGACTTCAGTAAGGACAAAATTTGAACCCAAACTGCCTCAGGAACTTCTGTGGAAAAAAAGATTGAAACCAAGAAGTTATCAAAACCTCTTAAACCAGAGATCCAGACCTCAGTCCTGAATGCCTCACTCCATCCGACGCAGAGTAGAATGCTCAGATCTAGATTGAGAAGGACAGTGAAAAATGACAAGAGAGTAATGTAGGATGGAAGCCCTCAGCACAGGCAGCTGTATCATAGTATGTCATAGCATTTATATTGCAAACCTTTACAAAACCTTAGAGGTCTGGGCACACTGAGGACATTAGCCTGTATCTTACCTCAAATGAGATTTTTATAGGTGATATTACCAGGTGTTCACTTGAGTTTGCAGGGTGAAGCTAAAGAACACTAGATGTGAAGACTTCAACTACTGTTTTGTAAAATATGGTGAACCAATTGAAATGCGTATGGCTTTGAAAAAAAAACCCCGACCTTTGTTTTAAATACACTTGCAAAAGCATTATCGTCACTCACTCAAACTCGTCAGAAAAAAGAATATACTGCAAAATCCCACATGACATTTCAGATGGATTGGCTATTTTCATGAAGCTGTGATTTAGTCTATCATCACTGTTAACTGGTGTCTCACCTAGGTACTTACTGGAGAGCAGAGGGATTCAATATCATTTAAAAGACAGTTTGGAACAGCAATAACTTTTGCGCACAAGTCATTTAGCTTTGGCCAAGAGGGTTTGTAATGTCTTTCCTACATCTGTGTAGTCTTTAGAATGAAAGTGGGAAATGCTTTTGGCAAAAACAAGCAATAAATCCCCCTCCCTAGCTATATAGCAAATAAACAGAAAAGGCTCTTTGAGTAAGAAATGTACAAGCACCTTACACGAGGAGGCATACATACTATTGCATTTCAACTGAGTATCATAGGTTTTGCCCACTACAAAGCTTGCATGCCTTGTGCTTCAATATCACAAATACTGACATCCTGATCAAAGTAATTGGACTGTATTCTGCCCAGTAGTGGCTGTTATCAGAGAGTAAAACCTACTTTTCATCAATTCCTGTTGGTTTCATGCCAGTATAAAAGCATGACATAGAAATAATGACAATGCAGCATATTTTTATTTTGAAAAGAACAATCTGTCCACTCTTTTTCCTCCTGGAGTGGAATAGCAACCAGTGCACCCAAATAGAGAGGAGAAGATGGCACTAAATGAGTTTATGTGTTAAATGGCGTTTTACTTTGTCAGATTCCTCCATAGGTCATTAACTATTGTGTTCTCCCTCACAGTTATTAACCTGGTCCCTGTGAGGAAAAAGCCATACCTATTCAGTGAAGTGAAAATGAAGGTTGAGTAGCACGTATATTCAAAAATTGCCAAAAATATTTACTTTCTGTATAATATATTAACCATACACACCATGGTGGGCATTCGCCTTGCACATAAACATAGGAGTTACAGGAGTTACTGTAGTTAAATCCCAGATCAGAGTTACTTCTTTAAAATATTACTCTTCCTTTTTAATTTTTAAAACACTATTCTTCCCTTTTAAATCTTTAAAATACTACCCCTTCCTTTTAATTTAATTAAATACAAGCTTTGTGACTCCCCTACGAGCGAAGAAAATTAAAGAAAGACCTATATTTGTCAGCGAATTTCAGAAATGTTCTAATGAGTGCATAAGAACCATATGTAATTAACATGCTAATTGCTTGTATGCAAATGGCCTGTTGTTCAAGTGGTTTAAAAAGTGCTTGAAAGCAGTTTGTTTGCTTTCCCTCTTAAGCAGACTAAACATTCCCACTTGCAGTCCTATTTACATTATTAATTTGCTTAGCAAATATTTTTTAATAGCTAGTGCAAATAGAAGAAGTAGAAGTGTTGTTTGGAGAGCTCTTGTGAAGAGTGCTATTTGCTCCAGTTCAAGCAGATGAGCAGATAATCAGACTGAAATGTGAGTTTTCCAGGCACATAATAGACCCTTGGCTTATCAAAGCCTCTTATCTGATTGGAAAAAAATCAAAGGTAAACTTCACAGCTCATGGAATTAAAAGACAAATGAGATGTCATAATTATCAAAGTGGCTAATTTAGAAAATTAAGCCATTCACATAGGTGACATAATTGCTTGTCACAATCACTCTTTTTCTCATTAGCCTTCTCTTCAGCACCTACCATACAGTGGAACATTCTTTAGTCTTGGAAAATATTGCCTATACTGTAATCCCTTAATAGCATAGCCCCTGAAATTAATGCAAAAATATACTTAACAGCTTCATTGATGTGCTATATTTGTGTGATTCTCTGTTTGATCTCATATTGTAAAATTTGGTATTTTGAATTTTCAGTATTTTATTTGGTCTTTTTCTGGCTTCTTTTAAAATTACACAATTTAAAATTAATTGGTTAATTATGATGGTGGACTTAATAAGACAGCATGCCTTATGTAAATTCTTTTGACAGGATTATGCTTCCATCACACAAGGTGGCTTTAACATATAAGGATTATGAGGTATATAATTATTGTGGCTAGAAGATTTAATTGTCCTCTTAAATTGTGAATGTATAGGAAAAATATTTTTATCCTCTACAGAATAATGTGTCTTTCTAATATTTAATGTTTCATTTTATGTTGTTTTCAGTCAGTTTAAAATAACACCCTAAATAATGTTCCATATAAGAACGTAATTTTCAGGAAGTAGTTACACTTCCCTGACAATCATATTGTTTATGAGTCAGCATGTACAGAAATTATTAAAGACAATTTCTAAGAAAGGAAATGAGTCTGGTTTGCTATGCGAGTTTCAAGGCATGACATTGTAAATGGGCAAGGTTAAACATTTTGGATTAAAAACATGACTGTGAGATTGATTAGGGTCCTACAGTCTTGTAAAGTTGCTAGAACACAGCTGACATGACTTATAGTTTGCTGAATTCAGAGAGATTACATTGATGTCATTCATTTGAAGAGATAGTTCATCCTGGATGCATATAGTGAAGCTGTCATCAATGCGTTTCACAAATATTCATGTGACTAACATGTTTTGATTAGACTGACACTGAACCACACCATTGAATGGGTCATGTGTCTGAAGCGCTGTGACATGCTAAAGTCAAAGCTTGCATTTAAATACAAGGAACAAAACCTGAAAAATAAAAGAAAGCCAAACACCCAACCTGATCTTGTAAAGCATTCTGTGTGCCACTCCTCTGAATATTTGACATACTTATATGAAGTACTGAAACTCATATAGCAAGCAATTAGGCTTCTGACTATAATAAAAAAAAGTTAATATAGAATTAGCTTAATTATAAACAATATCGCCTTTGCTTTGTACGAATAGATTCCTATGCACTTTGCATCAATGTGCTTATTTAAATATAGGGTCCATCCTGGCTTTCTTCTCAACCCATAGCTAGGCAGGATTTCAATCCAGCACTCCCTGAAGGGAATTGGCTTCAGCCTAATTCCTCAGAAGTGAATGAAAAGCAAGAGGTTTTACTTCCAAGAAAAGGACCTTCTTAAATGGACCGTGGCAGGCTTCATAACAGCTTCTTGGTTTAGAAAATTACGTTAGGAATGGCGTTTCTGGGTTTATTGACACTGATAGCACCCCAGTTGTGTGCCCCTGGCTCTTTGCAGGGCTAGTAACTCTGCTTCAGCCTTCCTGTTCAGAAGGGGTAGGAGGTGCTCCAGTCCGTTTGTCACCAAAACAAGTCTTGGCACCTTCCCTTTCCCCCGTCTGCTCTGTAGATTACTACCTTCTCACTAGGACTGCTTTTTTTCTGTGCCTTTTTTTTTCTGTGTCTTTCAGTTCATTCACAACAAAGAAGGCAAGCTTTCTAAACTAACTTTTTAAACGCATTCCCACTGTTCATATGCAAAATGAGCTATTTACAGGTCCATACAAAGGTAGCACAATCTGCATATAAAAACATTTGGTTTAATTTCCTCTCCACTATGGAAGTCTTTTGACTCTCCTGCCCTTTTTTTAATCCCTGCATCCTTTTGATCCCCACAGTCTCATCTTCTTCTCAACTTCTCTCTCTCCTTGCCCAGAGACCTCCTTCTTTAGTTTAGATTCTGTGGCCTAGAAAGCCAAGACACCACTCATTTTAAACAGCTTTGTTTAAAACAACTTTTTCTTCTCTCTTCCTGCTATGCGTTGTTGGTTGTATCCAGCTGACCGACCAGCTACTCTTTCAATCCCAAGGGCAGGCACGATAACAACCATGCCAGTTAATATCCACAGCTCCATGACTTGCTCAGTCTTTTGTCATATTCATCGTTTTCCAAGGGACTTATCCCATGCTAACAACTTTTTCAGTTGTCTGCTAGCTGCCTCTGGATAAAGTATGTGAAATGTGACACAGGCCCTGCCAGAAACTCTGACATTGATGGTTACAGTTACATGAAGTGTTCATAGAGTCAGAATTTGTAAGTTATGCATAAATTTTGGGACTGTCACAAGGAAGAATAAATATTAAGCACCTGCTGTTTTTCTAGAAGGCATTTTCTTCCAGTAAATATTTCCCATAGCTATCTGCCTGATTTGAGAGAGAAGGAAAGGAGGTTGAACATTCAAGGCTGTTCTGTTATTCTTCCATCACCTGCCATAAGGAGGGACAGATTCTGATCTCATTTATTGCATTGAAAATTTCTGGTGTCATTTTCATGAAGCAGCTCAGCCTCTACTGGTTTAACAGGTTGTGGGCTCTGACCAGCAATGTTGGATTGAAAAATATCAACACTGAGACTCAGAAGTATCACTTCATTCAATGGTAGGCACAACTTGTGACAGACACAAGTGACAGTCAGACACCACAGGATGTGAAAATGTCTAATCTTGTTCCTTTAGTGTAGCGTTCAGTATTAGGACTTGAATATCTACAAATGTTTTACAAAACAACCAGGCCTAAATAATCAATTAGGACACCCTTTGTGATTTGGTGACTTGTTTTGGCCCTGTTCCTGTAGTAATTTTGGGTAAACAAAAGTTGCATTTAGATGGCACTGAGGTTGTGATTTTGTTAGAAGATGGATATCACCTTCATGAGAATGCATGGAAATTGAAGATTAAATAAGCAATTTGTTTTATCTATCTTTTTAAAGTAACAAATAACATAATTATATTTACTGGGATCACAGCATTATCACCTAACAAAATGAAGACAAAAGTATCATGACTGAAAATGATGACGGGTAATCACTAGGCTATTAGCATTGTTCCCAAATACACAGTGCTGTCCTCTAGAAGCCGTGTTTAATACTAAATAACCCCAGAGTTCATTAACTAATAGGTTAATTTAGGAATTCAGGAAAGTGGGAGAGCTGATTCCAGGAACAAGAATACCTCCATGTGTACCTATAAGGTAGTCTATGTGGTGATAACATCCAAATGAAAGAATAAGCTGTCTCATGCTGGCTGTTGAGAAACATTTTGCATGTCTCTGACTCTGCTAACTCACGCTTTCAGTTCAATATTCCACATGAGTTCAGCCATGCTTAAATTTTCTCACAATATTTTTGAAAAAGAAGCTGGCAGCAACCAAAAGAAATGTTTTCTCATCTTCCTTTCTCCCCCCAAACTTCCCCATAAGAGTATTTCAGGTGTTTGAGGGGTATGTCATACACCTGATTCAGCAGTTGCCCTTTCAGAGCTCTCTCTGCTAGCTTCTCCCTTCTCTTAACAAGTATTTTTTAATTACTGAGCTAAGTCTACCTTCATTTATTCTAGTATATATCTGAACTAACTTTACTAAATGCATTGCACTGCTCTGGTGGCTGAAATTATTGAACACAAACAGAGCAACAGTGTTTAAATGGAAAGAAGACTTAGCCCCACTGCAGTTGACTCTGAAATACGTTGACACCATGGTCCATAAAATTTTTGCATGTAATAGCCTAACAAATCACAAAGCAGGCATGATAG
>NW_009917124.1:9381-51112 GCF_000696875.1 Nestor notabilis
AGAAACAAAGATAGGACACAAAGGGCCCACAGAAACCATTTCACTGACACTGAAGGATTGTGTACACTGAGGTACAGTTCATTAGTGCTATGATTATTATGACTGAAACAGTCCTAATACTGGACAGAATTAAGAGGTCACTTATATTTCTCAAAGATCTGGAGCTGCAGACAGGGTGGAGGAGCTGAAATGTCACATCTTTCCAACGCAGGTTCACTAGTATGGAATGGTGGATGGTCCTTTCCTCAAAGATTGTCTAAGTACTCGAAGTACTCAGGAGTTGAAGCTGGAAAACCACATTGTTCCTAAAACCTTGCAAGTACACTAGGAAGCTGGAAGAAACAGAGGCAACAGGACTGCTTATACATGAACTTCCTTCTGCTTCTCAGCTTTTTGCCAGTTACCACCCAATTACTCAGAATATTTTGTCCTTTCTTACCAGATGAGTTTCCTTTGCATACATTTTTTTGCACCCTATTTGTTGATCATACTTCAAGTGCAGCACTTGCCCTAATGTGGTTCAGGCTGGCAACAAATTTCCCATGGGCTGCTAATGTAGATCTCGTCTTTTGATACTCTTTTCTCTGTCAGAAAAAAAGTCTCAAGCATCTCAGCAAAAATCTAGAAGCAGATTCTGACACCTTTTCCTGTGTCAGAAATTGTCATCTAGATGACTTGTTGTCTATAGAGCTAAAGTTAAATCAAATTGTGACTTAGCATTTTTCTCATCCACTAGACCTTAAGTGAGATGAAGTCAGTTGGACAAATGTGTATACCACACATGCCGGCCCTAGGTGGGGAAGCTTGGCTTCATAGGCAGGACTGTTTAAAGATCTGGACCCAAAAAGTTATAAATAACTATGGTTCATAGTCCTGAGGTTAAGGAAGGGTCACTGAATGCTGAATGAGGAAGACTTGAGAATTATCTGTGGAGACACTGAAGCAGCTGAAAAGCTAACTGAAAGTATAGTGCCTCCTCTTCATCTTTTCCCCAAGCTCAAAAGAGGGTACTCTGGACAAATTTCCTGATGAATAAGACAGCTTTCAGAACAGTGCAGAAACTTGTCCTTGGCATTGCACAAATGAGAGGGATGTCTTCTGTTCAAATACTGGTCTTTGTCTTGACATTTACTCCAGATTAATCATCTAGGTTTTAAAGCGCATTTGCTTTGATTAAAACTGGGATTGGCCTTGCAATAAAGATAGTCTCTCCAGTGGCTCATTTTGGAAACCCCCTGAACAGTGATCAGATATATTTATGATGCCCTTTAGCTGTGTGTTTGATTTCCTTGACATAAAAAGGGGGATGGGGGGAGGGAGGGAAAAAAAAGGAAAAGCTCCTGACTCTTTAAAGGTTTCTGTGGTTGTTATTGCTGGCCTGCAGCCACACATTCTCTTACATGGTGGATCAAAGACACCAGTGCTGTGAGAGTTAGTCAATACAATACAGGCACTACTTAAACATATTGCTCAAAACATTCCTTTTTGTTTCTTTAAAGGGTCACACTCTAGAGACAGTTTATCTTATTACTTAAAAGAAACACAGTAATTTTATGGAGTCTGACATATCCTTGCATTTTTTCCCCTGAGGAAAAAGGTAAGCTTTGATAGTGAATAAAATAGTTAAGTGCAATATGTATTACTAACTGTCTTTGTTGTAGTTACATGAACCTGTTCTTTGCTTTTGTTTGCTTTGGTTTTATTTCCTTGCTCATTCTCAACATTATGATGTAGAAAGCTGGAAACCACAAAGAGTTAAATAGTAGCCTATGCTGGGTCCTTATTTAGTAGGAAAAGGTAGTTGTTTAGAGGTAGGTCTCTTAGCAACTAGAAATTTAGCTCTTTGTTTATTATAAAACACTTCAATTTTGAAGGAAGGAATTTACATTTCTCATTTTAGTTGCTCTCCTTGTCTTCCTCTCCATCTGCCTTGATGAAGCCTAAAACAGAATTAAAAAAAAAGTTGTTTCCAAGTATGAGTTACAATAGTTTTAAGTGACAAGAAAATCTTAATACTTACTATTACAAGATGTTTTTTGTTAATGGTAGCTTAAAGGATCAGTGCCTCAAAGGTCTAGCATTTCCAAAAAAGAAAAGCATAATTCTTGTTGTTAAATAAATTTTAAAATTTGTGATTTGTAGTGATTTAGATTTACTATAAGCTACAAAGTTATGCAATTAAGACAATAAATTACAATATTTTCTATTAAGCCTTTAAACAGATTAGAGTACTGTCATGTTTGAATATTTGATGGAATTTTGTCCTAAACTGAACTCTGCATATGAGCTAATGTATATCCCTGACACAGTAAGGACAACTTTTGTGTTTGAAACTAGCGTTTTGATAGAAATTTACTATTTCTTTTTGCAGAAAAATCCACTTATATCTATTTACCAATAAAACCAAGAATACAATTGTACTTCCCTCCATTGAGATGAGATGCCCTGATCATTGTTTCAGATGAAGTAAGCAAAGAATGATTTCCCGTGAGAGAGTAGTTTAAGGAAAAAAGCATAAAATGTAAGAGGACAAAATTATGTCATCTTCATCTATGCTTTTCTGAGGACCCCAGAAAAGACCACAGGTTCTTGACTGAAGATGGGGACAGAGAGACTGGAGTGCTCTAGGAAAAACAGTCCCAAGTATACTTAAGTGGTGGGAAAACTGAAGAAAGGAAGAGCATATAGGTGTTTATCATTCTGTTTGCTATAAAGTTATCAATTGCACAGAGAAGGACGTCTGGGTACCTGCTTCTTGGGCCTTAAGTGACTAGACTATGAGCCCATATTTCAGTAAAGGAATTAGATCTATCCAGATATGTTTGGGTCCAAAGGAAAGTGGTGGTACTGCAGTCTAACCTGAAGGAGGATAGTTCAGTTAGAAGTAGAGGTGGCGAGGTCCATGAATTGATTTTATGGGTTTTCTGTTCCAAAGCTGCTGATAGGGAAGGAAGATTCCAGCTGAATACAGTGCATTTTATGCATTATGTAAGTCACACGACTGCATAAAATAAAACTTGTGATTTTGTATTGTAATACTGAAAATATTGCATTCTAAGGCTTAATAAACTTACAGTAAAAATTTTAAAAAATATGTCGTTGCCATTGATCATCTACTGCAAACTTCTGGGGTGTGTGTGCCTGATCAATTAAACGGTTACCTGAGCAACCATGGTTAGTCCCATTAGTCTATTAATTTCTTACGCTTGAAGATGGAAAACTGACACAAGTAGAGGTTTGGGGACTGGGTCTACTGTTGGCATTCCTACTGGACATGTTACTAGAGTTTTTATTATTTCATTATTTGTTTTTTTTATTAAAAGATAAAAGATATTATGACTATGTTATTAAAACAAGATCATTTGTCTATTAATGAACATTTTAAAGTGATGGCTTTTGTTTTTTGTTTTTTTGGTTTTTTGTTTTTTTTTTCTGGAAGGAACTATTTAGTAGTAATAACATTTTTGAAAAGTTTCATACAACATTTCTAGTAAGCTTATCTTTCTTAAGACTAAAGTAAAATTCAAATTGGTTGAATATTTGAACAGATTATATGGTATTACAGAAATCCATGTATGCCCTAATGATAGTTGGACACTGTATTTCCTTCAATACACAATTTCAGAGGTAGCCTGTGGAGATGCATTTCTCCTATTTTTTCATTCATTTACTTATTTGCATGACAAATCAAGTCCTTCCAAAGCTTCCCTCTTCCTTAGAAAGATTTTGGGTTTTTTGGTGTTTTAGAGATACTGGCTATGGGCCATGTTCCTGAAAGAAGAAACATCTGTCATTACCTTATTTTCCTAAAGATATTCCTGAATGAGATCAAGAATGTCTGAGCTGGGTTTGAAAGGTACAGGGAAGGCTGAATTTCCTAATAAAAAGGGAAAATAGCAACACAATTTCTCTTGTGTCCCACTGTGTTTTGCTCCCATTGAAAGATTGCTTCTGTGATACTGCAATACTCAGGTGATGTCTCCAGTTTTGAAAAGTCAGCTTGAAGATGTCATCACACAAAACTAATTGTGTGTACAGCCATTGATTTTGTTTGTAATTGAACACTAACATTTCTTATAGCATAAGGATTAGACTGCCCCGAAAGAAAAAAGCAAAATCTGGCTTTCCCAGTGGATGTCTGATTATCTGTTACACTCCCCATTCCTAAATAATTAACCCAATCAGGAAGTTCATTTGGCACATTCTCTACCTGGCAAAACTGGGGGGTCTAGAAAAGGAAAAATTAGTTTGAAATATTAGTTCAAGAGACCATGTGATACAAAAAGAACTAAAAATTAGCTAGTCAACATAGATATAGCAAAGAGCAAACTCCACTGCAACAAAAATGTCAGAGGCATGTGACAAATGCCTCTAGCCATCTGCTCCCCATGACCAGATTTAAAACTGGTTTGGCCAACAATACATCCAGTTAACCTGCTGGCCAGGGTATTTCCAGCCAATGTCACATTGTCTCTGTGGGACTGGAGCATGCCATGGGCCAGCCAACGCGACATAGATCTGTCCTGCACCAAGGGCAAGAGCATTTCAGCTTTGAGGCCTGAGCAGGCTCCCAAAACTTGCATCCTAATAATACCATTACAGCAGCTAACGCTTATCTAATTGTTGTTTCACAGACCTTAGTACAGAATAGCTTTTGCTTGTTGACATTAAACAAAACCTACTCCATCTACATTTCTCTTTCAGTAAAAGGAAAAAAAATGGTGTAATCTGTTACCAGTTCCTAAAAGATGTTGGTTAATTATGTTCCTCAAAAATGTAAATTAAACATGCAATAATGACTCTGACAAATGAAAGCAAAGAATTTTATCTTTTCAATAATTATATCATCAGGTATGTCCACATCAGTTTAATCTAATATGCAATTAACTCATTCATATATCTGTGCAATTAATTAATTTGTATATGCAGTTCTCAGACTCTTCATCAATAACCTCTAGAAGGGCTAGATCTAGATGTCTGTTACTTAATCATGAGCAAAATAAAAACTGTGATGCTTATTGAAGTCCGTGAGGCAATGACTGAGAACCTACCAGTTTCATTATATCAGTGAAAGAAGAGTCATGCAGCCTTCACAGGGGGACTCTTATATCCCAGCCAGGCTGGGGGTCCAATGCAAGCATGCAGATTTTGTAGGCAACCCTCATTCAGAAAGGTATGGCTAAACCAAACCCAGCTCTAATGTCCTGTCATGTCCTATTGAAAGATGTAGGATCTGATTCTGCTCTGAAAGCTGTTTTTCTACTACTTCTTGTAAAACTCTGTCTGCTACACTGAATTTACTAGGCACCTTCTTTAGCTTTGATTGGTGGCAATGGTGAAATGCACAGTTAAAAACTAAGTTGAGCATGTTCTTTTAATTACCTAACTGCAGTCTTCAGGCTCTATTTTTCTCATTTTAAAGTTACATTCACAATTAGGCTTCACCTTATAACTTTTTACATATATGTAATATACAAAGAAATATAATTTATTTGTGCAAACGATATTACTAGCTTTCTGATCTGTTAGACACTTGTACTTACTTGAAGTTAGTTGTCAGTCTTCCAGTGAGTAATGGAATTAATGAATTCATATGACAAAATATGGTTTAAAGGGAGAGCATGAATGTTTCTTCTATGAATACTGTATTTCAACTGCACTACACATTTATCTAAATCATTACAGAGTAAGTGGTCTACTTTTACATTAGGTCATAGATGACAGAAAATATTCTCTCATTCAAATAAAAAATACCAGATCAATGGGAGAAATCATGGCCCTTGAAATCCTTCTGATGTAAACAGGCCAAGGTTTCATTCGTAATGATTATGCACAATTCACACCTAAACAGTCTGAAATGTTTTTAAAATGACAATCAGTTTTTAAACCAAGCTGTGAGATAAGCAATTATATTCCTTTACAGATGGGTAAACTAAGGCACAGAGGAATTAAATAATGGCTCAGCCTCATCCACAATCACTCCAGTTCTTTTCCTACACAAAAGCATAAAAGAAGCTTTTTCTGTATTGGCACATATTATACACAACCAAATTTACATGCTTACTGCAGGTGTTATTTTTTGATATGTTCATACAATCTAATAAAGGATGTGACGTTATGCATACATATTTCTGCATTCCACATGAATCTTCATTCTTAAACTACAAAATTCCCTTGGAGCATAAGGCAAACACAGAAAATCTATGTAGCTACACAACCTACAACTTCATGATTTGAACCATCTAAGCATACAGAATAAGTCTCTACCAGTCTAGGAAACCTCACTCCAGTTGTAAGTTAATGACCCCAGTTCTGGGTGGGGTACATTTAGAATTCATTGACTAGCAACTTAAAAGCCCAAAGCACTCTCATAATGCCAAATTTTCTCTCATGACTTCCTGATGACCATACATTGATTTGGGTGAGTTCCTAGGACAAACGATTCTCAGAGTTATAATCCTTTGCCTAAACCATGAAAGTTTAGCTAATACTGTAAAAGTAGGAGCTTTGGATTGATGTTCCAGCATCAGTGTGCTTCTGTCTTCTCAGGAATAAAAACCCATAGAATATGACTGTCTTATATTTGTAAAGCTCCTTTCTTCTTGTTAATATGCTAAATTACTAGGGCTACATAGTTGAAGCCTGGGACATCTCTGCACCTTCCTATGTCTTTGTTGGTTAATTTTATGAGGAAACACATTCAGTGTCTGATTATCTGGTCATTAATCATTGAAGAGTGTGAAACTCATTCTTCCAGAAGTGCATTGCCTCCCCTATTTCATGGGTGATAATAATATTCTAAATCCTGACACAGTTGAAGTATAAACAATTTGTACACGTCCATATTAGTAGACATACACATTCTAAAGGCGAGCCTGTTGTTTATGTGGTAGAACTAGTGATGAGTTATGGCTCCTAAGAAACAGAACATCATGTTTCTTTCTGCAAAGAATAGGATTGGCACAGACCTTTGTAATACAGGAACCTATTTCTCATGAAATGGTAATGGATAATTTACAGCATTCCTAATCACACAGAAAATGCCTTGTGTGAAATGCCCCGTATGTGTTAAGAGATTATGGATTTGATAGTGTCAATCTATGAACAGGCACAAAAAATATAGTGACTCAATTCAAGGATTTTATACAGAGAGAGAGGGAAAAAAAATGACCAAGCACTGTAAGATAAAACCTTACTATATGCCCAATTTGGAGTGAACAGGCTTTTTACATGACAGAAGCTTGAAAAGACTTGCATTTAGAAATTCATTAGAGGTTTCAAGAAAAGACTAAAACATATTTTAGTATTAACGTACTAAATTGCAGTTGAAATTTAGGTGAAATTATTGAATTATGTTATTTTCATTTGCTTTGCTTTACTAAATGACAGATTTGATCTTACCTTGCTGAAAGACTTCTCAGCATTTGATTCTTTTGGGTGAACCAGAACAAGGTTTACAATTCAGCATAAAGACCATGAAAATTGCTGACTATTTCTAGTTTAACAAACAGATACATTTCACTCATTTCAACTGAGATATTTTTTTTTTTCCCCTGATTTGGGGTTCATTCAAAATGTAAACTCTGTGAAAACAGGAATGGGAAATGTTTCATTCAGGCAAAAATAAATGGGGACAAAAGCCCACACGAAACACAAGAGCTGCCGGAGAAACATTGTTCTGAAACTATGATGAATTCTGAAGTTATTTAGTTATACTGAGAATTTACAAGTCCTTATTACTTAGTAAGAAATATTTTCTTCAGACCACCCACAGTAGTTTTATACAGTCCTACTCACTGTGGGTAGCTTTCATAGCAAATATTAGAATGGGTAGATTAGATGACTACTTATACTTTAAAAATCCCAGTCAGTGCATTTGATTTATTTCATGAAGCCTTTTGTTTTATTGCCCTCCACCTCACAAGGCGGCTGTGAAACCAGTCTGCTGTAAATGAGTTAGTTCTTAGCAAAAGCGTTCTAAAGGTAAGTGGTAAGTGTTAATATTGTGCGCATTAATATTCGCACAAACATTGAGTAGAAAGGAAAGGAGAAGGGAAATAAATTAACTGACATCCAGATCAACTGATTTTGATCTTGATGAGTTTATAAAATGAATTACAATTCTTCATTTGCAAGATTATTTAAGATCAGTCTTTCTGGTTATAATTACCATGTGATTAATATGAATAAACTAAGCAGAAGAACAGACATGATAATTTCCTTTCATCCTATTACATGGATGACCATTGTTTCAATGTCAAACAAAATTAAGCTTTGGCCTTAAAAAACTACATAGCAATCTTAGGATGCATTTAGGATGATAATTTTATGGGGTTTGTTTGGCTGATGGTTCATTTTTAAATAATGTCATGTGCATCTTTAATATCTTCTGAAAACCTTGATGACAAATATCGACAGTAGGCTGTGCTTTAATACTGTCAGATTTTTAATTTCAGAAAGTGTAAACATTGCCAAGTTTTGAAGGTCTGAACCAAGGATACTGACATAATTTTCAAAGGCATGGATAATACCTCAGCACCTCCCTTCAAAATAAAACCCAGAGGTCTGACACAAGAAAACCTCTCTATAATCCACTTCATGCATAACAATTCTGTCACACATCCTTCCTGATCTTTCCTGAATCCACATGCTGAATTGTGTTTTGCATATGAGGTTCAGGTGATGTATTTTATTGCTGATACAGTTTCACCTGTATTTAGTTCCAGTGACATGGAAAACACTGCAGCCAATTGTCCTTATTACAGTCCCTGTGTATTTCTCCCCAGTGCACTTGCACAGGGGGAAGATGTGAGCATGGAGTGTACTTAACTGCCAGGCTGAATGGCTCTGTAATGTAGCTTCAGCATGGCATAAATTAAGCTGTCATTTTTTTGGCAGCAAGTGCAGAGAGGCGATTTTCCTGTACTGTAACATTTGAAACAACAATTTTCTGGCTCCAGTAATAACTGACAGTTCTGTGTGATACATGCTCAACGTTTGTGCTTCAGGGGCTGCAGCTGGAAAAAACCTTTGGGGCAAGGTATTGTCTTTATTAGCAAATGGAGCTTGCAGTCACAGAACACTAATATTTCCTAACTCTTTTTCAAAGAGCCTGTCACTCGCACCCTAAAAGATTGTACTTAAAATTTACTAGGTTTCAGCAAGGTATTTAACAGTGTTGCTTATATGCAAAATGCTATTTTTGATAATGACCTCAGACCTATTTTCATTAGGAAGATTGCTTACTTAGAGAGAGCTGGCCACTGGCATTTTATTGGCATGTGTGCCAGAATGGTGGCTTGAAGGACAGCCAGGTTTGGAAATGATCTTGGAATGCTTGGCCAGATTCAGGCCAATGAAGAAGGAGGATGCTGATGAGATGCTGACAGTACTGTGGAAGAAGGGAAGCAGCCCTTTGCCAGCATGAGCTAACACAAGACTCCCAACACATCCTGCCACAAGCTGTGAGTGAAGCTTCCCTTCGCTGCCTGGCAAGATGTAAGGATATGCAAGGTCATTTTACAGAGGGGAGGGAGAGGAAGAAATTGAGGAGTCACCTGCAGGAGTGAAAAGTTGTTTTATTAAATGTATGGATTTTGAGTGTTTTGTTTCAGAACAATCTGGTCAATTTTGACATCAGTTTTTTAACGATCCGGAGACACATTCTGATTTTCTGTTACAATAGTGAAATAAAGGGAATTACACTAGATTTGCAGTTATACAAGTCAAGGTAGGAATCAGCTCAGTGTATTACATAGTCACTTTTCTACCATTGCTAAAAAATACTTGGAGTGCTCCTTAAGCATTCAGATGTTTTGGCACCTGTATATACATACCTTCACTACTTCCAGCCTGAATTACTGCTGTTCCTGCTAATAGGGGCCCTGGCAGACCCTGTGAGCAGACTTCACTACATGCTGCCAGTCATTCGTTGTCCACTTCAAATATTTTGGCCATAACCCTCACATTTTTAAGCCATTCTTCATTGTCTAAGTTCAAGCACTGCTGAAGTTGGTGAGATGGAAATGTTTACGCTGCAGGCATCTATATGTATATGAGATTTTTTTGAACAAGAACCTAAACTCAATGATATGCAACCCTTTTATACAACCACGTGTAAAATTAATGGTACCTGAGACACAGGAGTGCTCATCATGATGATTTCTATAAGGATAGTTTGCTCAAGGCTTGGAAGGCTCACCACCTTCATCATTATGTCATTTTTCTTTGCCTTAATTGCAAGCAGAGGGCACTATAGCAGAAAGAAGTATTTTTAGGAGATTTATTTTTATTTTTTTATTCCTTAACAGTTGGTTATAGTTGATCATAGTGCTTCCAAATTTAAGGTACTGGAATGAGCTGCACAAAGTAAGAATAGTAGGATTTCATGCTCAGTCAGGTTTTAGGTTAATCAAGTAGGCTGGAACTCACATAATTTTAATGAATGAGAGGTGCTTTTCTATAAATGTACCTAGGGAACTGCCAATTACATACATTACATACATACATACATTGACCTTTCCAAAAGAAAAGTATGGACGATGCACACAGAAATAAAATTAAAACGGAAACATAGACTCCAGCAACGTAAGCTTTGTGTTCCAATGCATTAACTGTAGCTTTACTTAAAGCTACTGTGTAAACTAATATTTATTCTTGACTCTGAAAGATAAACAAAATCTGTTTGCCAGTTCTAGAATATCAGATTAAGCCACTGCAGCTTTTATGTGAAGTTTTAACATGGATCTGTTTAACACACAGTTTTCTAGCTTTTTATAGCTCTAAATCTCAGGAACAGTATTTCCAAAAGTCCTGCTATGCATCTATTTGATTATTCCATTGTCTTTTAACTGGCCTCTTTGCCCCAGGAGTCTGAAGTATGCTGGTTTAAGCTGAAATGCCAAGTATCTTCTATTTTTCTTCATATGATCAGCACTGCTGGGCTTTCGTATTACCATGTTTTGTCAATGTTAATGTAATGGCAAATGATGAAGATGCCCTTTGGCAGGAAACATTTCTAGCCCTTAATAATAAACAATTTCTACACCTCAAATTGCTGCTATACATGAGCAAGTTTAGTCAACCCCTGAAGAGAACCTGTACCTTCTCATTACAGGGCAGCAGTAGTGAGAAAGCAATTCACCAAGCTGTAGGGTTGACAATCACCCGTATTTTCTACTATGAGTAAATAACTCCAATTGATTTAATCATAAAAGAATAACAGGAAAACTACATTGATTTCCAAATCCCTAATGTGAACATCAGAATATATTGACTAAGTTGCATGAAAAAAGGTTGTATCCATTTACATGAACTGAAGAAATATCAATATTTGATCATTACTCTAAGAAAAAAATATGACAGTTTGCAGTCATCTCAAAACGGACTGTAGTAGCATTATGCAGTGCTATGGTTCATTCTACAGGGGTTAAAGTGATAATACTTCATAGTATTCACAGGCTAACAAAAGAAAAAATCCATATTTTCAGGCAAATTCACCTCCAATTAATTGCAATAGGCTACTTGCATAATCCTATAGCACTGGTAAATAATATAGCATATTGTTTCATTAAAGACACCAATTAGCAATAGAAGACTCACTGTTAGTCCTTAACTGTGCTCACCACAGTAAGTGATCAGAGCTGGCCAAACCAAACTGTCAAAATAGCAGAATAAGAATACAACCATTTAAAAAAATATTTGATGTTTTCCCAGCACAGATGCCAAACCAATGATATTTTGGCTCATATAACACTCTAAATTGACCTTAATTCGCGCTGAAAAGTTCGGTATCAAAATTTGCTTAAAAGTTCTAGGAAATTGGTACCACCTTGACACCTTTTTTTTTTTTTTAAATGTAGGGTGGGTGTCAGGGCTGTAGTGCTCTTTAGTGCAGCTTATCAACTGTAAGTGACAACAGTAAAAGCTCTGCACCTGGCCAGTCCTTTGCAATCAACTGCTAAAGAAGGAAGAATTCCAAAGTGCACAGAAGGTGACATCCTGTCCCACTTAAAACCAGAAATTTTGCTCATGCCTTCAAAGACAAGTTTTACCTGGAAGCATCAATTGAAAATCCTACAGTTTGACACCAGCTTTTTACTGCTGGATCTAATGGGTATAAACTACCTTACTGATATAGTGAGTGGTTGCAGGATAGTTTTAATGGAAATTTGCTTTGTATCTATAGGAGTCAAATGACACATGCTTGAATGTACCAATTGCACAACCCAAATGATTTCCCCGTTGGTGGAAGCAAGGTTGAAGTCACACACAGAAGCACCATGCAGACCACCTTACCTGTGAGGCAGAGCCAGTGTCCTCCAGCACAGTGTATGCCTGGGACCAGTGGCCAAAGCAAACTTCATTGCCAGTAAAGCTGTGAAGCAGACAGGAGGTCCTTGATTCAAGGTGTCTTGCAGCAAATCAGACCCTACACATTCTTTCTGTGCACTTCACCAGTTAGTAGTGTAGACATTTCTACACCTCTTTGTGGTCTATTAAAGCTTTGCCATAGGATTTTGAAGAGCACTCAAGAGCACAGGAAGATTCAAGTGTAGGTAGAGCAAATAACAAGATGTAACTGCACACTTACAGACACAAAATAGCCAGTAGAGTTTATTCCAAAACACAAAGATTCTGTCTTTCAGAAATAATCAGAGAAAATGTTCTTTTATGACCAGAATTAGCAGCTTGTTCTGCAAGACAAAATTTGCTGAAAGCAGGCAAATGATTTTCAGGACAACACAGCTAACCTAACATGAAAACCTCTTGGAGGAGGCTTGTGAAACAGACAAAAAATAAATAGGGAAAATAGTCACACAAGCTATTTGACATACAAAACCAAATACAAGACAGGCAGCAGTTTTGACAAATGAAGACAGCAAAGTTAGGTGAGTTGGCTGAACATGGATATGAGTCCAAATGTGGAAAATCGCAAGTTCAGTTAGAACTCGGATTCAAAGTCATTGAAGTCACTGGAGAGATTCTCATTGATTTCCCTGACTGAATTAATTTCTAAGAACTTTGCTCAACAGAAAAGTATTACAACATTAAACAGGAACTGCAGGATTGAACACGGTGGGTGTCTTTTAGCTGGAGTGTTGAAAGAAGCTGTCGTATGCTGTCGTATGTTGGTTGAGATGCATGATTTTTCATAAAGAGATGTTCTAAACATCTGGGCTTTATAAACTTTCTCAAGTATAATTGATGGCTGTAGGTCTGTTCATAAATAGGGGAAGATTTTTTATCACAGCTATGTAGAATGAACTTGCATGTCAGCAATATTCAAACTTCCATTGTGTTTGTGATGGCAATGTAGCAACACGCTGTCATTCTGTGCTAGGTGTCTAATAGGCTACAGGATGGTCAACTAATTATAGTTTAATTGTGAGTAACCTATTCTTTATTTTTCTAATTTTTTATCAGAAAAGTTTGTGATTCTGATCTGGAATATTATGAAGAAGGTTGTGGCCTAAAGACATGTTGACTTTAATGCAGTAAACAGGCACTCGGGGAGCTATAAATCCAAGAAATGTTTGTTATTCAGAGTGGATGAGAAAAACCTCCTATTTTGGTGTTGTTAATATACTATATCTAGATAGTCTAGAGAAATACATAAATATAATAATTTTTTATGATTAAATATTATCTTAAAAGAAACACTAGATATGCTAACCTGTCATCTTTAGTTGTAGGAACTAAATAGAATACATACTTGATGGCTGATATGTACTGAAAAAGTCTTTTTACTTTGACTAAACAGATCTTAGCAAGCCACGGTCTTTACTGTTTTAGCTGATTGCTTGAGGGGAACCATTCATGTCAACTCCAGTTCTGGTCCTTCATCCCTGAAATTCATCTGAGTTTGGAGCAGGGTCTTAGGATAGACAAGTCATGACAGTTCTCCGTTGGTCCTTTGAGAAATAGCAGCTTTCTGTCTTTTTCTCTAACTTCAAACATAGCTTACTTTATTATGGAGTAAGATGTTTACAAAACTCAGCTGGAGTTTTGAAAACAAAGATTATTTAATTTGATTGATAGGTCTAATATAAATTTCAATTCTCATTTAAATATCTCATTTAAATAGTAGAATAATCTCAGATTTATGAAAAATATAGAAGGGAGACAACTTTTCACCTTCAATAGCGAAGCCAAAAATTGGGTCATTGTGCTATTTCCCAAGTTCCTTATAACAAATCGTCTGGCAGAAATGGAGAATTTACAATGAAAAAAGCCTTCTGAACTGCTTATTTCTTGTCCTTAAAGTAGAACTCTCCAGAAATGCAGCAAAGTACTTTGTTCAGCTAGGATCCATGCTGAGAGGAGGTGCAAAAATTACTGAGAAAAGTGGTATTTTTCAGCAGCACTGTTGAATGGTCATGTTTTCTGGGAACCACAGGTAGCTGCAGCATGACCCTTAACAAGACTGTGCACCTGAACTGTTTGGAAATGGCTGTGTAAGGTATCCATATGCTCTGTGTTACGAACTTATCTTTGCTAGAAATAATGATTGCAATTATTTACTCTCCATATTTCCTAATGAATGTCTGCCTGGAAATACAGTAACTCCTACACATGCACGGAAATCACTGCAGAAAAATACCAGTCCAGATGAAATCACTCACTCAGGGTGATTACAGAGAAAGTCAGTGCAGATACTTGTGGCAGTCAGCATTTGGACAGAACATGAGGACCATGAGAACCACACATGGACAATTCCATGGTCAGTGCCATGGTATGAAAAAAAGTGTCATTTCAGTTGGCCAGTGACACAAAATATGAATTCACGCAGTCAATTAATTGTTTTCTAATGAGTCAGATGTTGCCCACTGAAGCACCAATCTTTTTCGTTTTTTAAACCCATTGAAAAGAAACCAATAATAATAGTAAAAAAAAATATCTGAACCCAGGACAACCTCTGACTGACATATTGCACCAACACTGATTTTAAATGACAAGATTCCTGAGAAAAAATGAAGCATTGAGAAAGTATTGATTAGATACCCCTCTTGTAACTGGTACAGTATATCATAATGCACCAACTTCTTTTGGAAGTTGTGGGTTTTGTAGTCCACTTTCCAATCCATTGGATATTAGGAAACCGGTGCTCCAGAGTACTTTAATATTTATACATGAAAAATACTTGGAAATGAAGTTTGATCAGTTACCAGACACAAAATTTTTGAAAACCAAGCCAAATTACTTACATATAAGCGCCACAAAGCTTTTGTATATTTGGTTAAATAAGAGCAATGAAGAACCAAAAAGACCACCATCAATTTCTATGTTTGTTGCACTGTCTTAGCGCTGTCATAACCCTGTAATAGCTTTAACAGAAATACAATCTGCTGCAGCATATTTTATTTCCAATGTTAAAATAGAAAAGGCAAAACAGACAGAACTGCGTAAGTCTTTAATTTTTTTCATTAGATATTCTGAAAGATCTGATCATTAATGCATTTCACATCGCCTTTTTTACTGAAACTATTTTGGCAGCTGGGACAGCTCACATTTATTTCTTGGACTCTGGCTGTGGGAGCTAGAGCGGCAGACTGCCGACAGGACTCATTGCTGTGTCTCTGAGCCAGTCTTTCCCACATCCTGATGTTCAGCTTTTTCCAAATGAGAATTTGCTTTTTAATTAACAGGCAAACAAACAAAGAAGGAGGCTGTTTGTTCTAGAACAAGGAGTGCCTGTTGGTCAGCATCCTAGGACAGCTGGTGCAGGGTGGAGAAGAAAGAATTTAATATGGAATTGAGTTTGCTTTTAGATATTGATCTCTTGAAGAGTGCCTCCACAGGACAGCCAGCCACGACAGAGCCTGCCGGGCTAGCCTCGGGGAGCTGCTTGCCTTTCTGCTATGGGCTTTTGGCAGCACTTCCCACAGTGACATGGAAACTGCGAGTTCTCCAGAAATCTGCTGTTCCTCAGGGCAGGATGTGTCCCTTCTGCTTCATTACTTGGTGGTGTTTTACCATGAAGTGGCCACAGCAGAAGTTGTGTTAGCATGCTGTTTACAGTCCAGCTGTTGAGTGGCAGAATATCTTAGAAAACTCCTGGGAGGCATAATTCTGCAGGCAGTGATTGACCTACACAAGACTGTTGCTTACCCTGCAGCACTGCAGCCATGTGGAGCCCCAAGAGGAACTGCAATAGCCAAAACATATGTATGTGAAACAACATAGTTAAACTAACTTTCTCATTAGCTGATCCCAAAAATCCTTTAAAGATGTACTAGTAGCAGAAATCTTTCCAAGATAATTACATTGCCCAAAGGCCAGTCCAAAAAATTATAGTTTGCATCCAATTCAGTATTTCAGCATTCTGTTCACCCCAGGAACTTCACATTCATTTTAGGACGTTTCCCCTAAAACATTTAAGTGTGGCTTAAGCTCTCTTCTGGAAGAGGTTGTTTATGTGGAGTAAAACACCAGTTTACCTGAATAAACACCCCATGTTTAAATTACATTTGAATGTGACTCACTATGCACATATTTGAAACAGTTAAATTGGCTAATAGTTATCCTCAGTATTTATTCCTCGGTGCAGTCTTGTGCTTCTGTTACTTCTCTGAGAACATTATATTGCCTGGAGAACTGGGGTGTAATTTTCACCGAATCTGTTTAATGGCTGCTATAGTTACCACACAGGTGATAAACGGGACTTGTGTCCCCCAGGAGCACGTTAGCTATGAAGCAGTGCATTACCAGCACACTGTAGTGACAAAGCACTCACTAAGGATGCAGTAGTTAAGAGTGGAAAGGGCTACACGGGATTTTTCTCAGTGCTGCCCACCTGTCTTACCCCTTCACATCCTACTTTGTCACAGCCGTATCAGCAGAGATAGAGTGATGTAAATGTGACCTCGAGGTTTGTCATTTTAAACACAGCAGCATTCTTACATTTATATAGTCCTGCAGTACCGAAGCACTTATACTGCCATAAAGACAGTTAGTCTAGAATAAATATTCCCACAAGTCAAATAAGGTAAACCAGTATAAAATATCTGGACACTAGCATTACTGCACCTGTACTACTAGACTTGATATAACACTTCCAAACAAATTTTTTATGCCAGCACAAGATATGTGCATTCCCAGGCCTTATTTTTCTTAAATACATGACTTTGAGGGCAGGATATTCTTTGAAGAACTGTAATGCACTGAAAAAACAAAGTCAAGCTCAAAACAGGAGAGAGGAGGCAAATAAACATAAAATGCATGTGTGGCTTCCATAAGTGGTAACAGTCTGAAGAAACAATCTTTAGCACACTTCTTATTAGCTGGTAGGCTATTGAATAGCATCTCCTTTCACAAGCCGTTTCAATAACACTTAGTTAAAATAAAAAAAAAGAGTGAAAGAAAACCTCTGTTTGCAAAGCTTCTAAGGGCAGATTTTTACTCTGCCAGTCATAATCATGAGTAACTGCAAATGTAAGATAATTCATACAGATAATCTTCCTGTGGGGAAAAAAGTGCTGGTCCAAGTAAATGTGATTTGAAAATGTTTCCCGTCACTTTGCTTTATCCTACATTCAGTTCTTTTAACAGCAACACAACAGAAGGGCTTGTCTAGCAGAGTTGCTTATTTAAAAATAACTCAGACTAAGTAGAGTCTCTTTAATTTGAGACAAGTGACTGGATCCCTTTTTGTTTACTTGATCGCACTGCTTTTCCTCCTACCTGCTGTCTTCCCAGAGTTGTAAAAATTCATTCACAGCAGGGAATGCAGTGGCCTTACCTGTCTGTAATTTATGCAGCATTTTAAATCGTGCCATCATTGCAGGTGTGGCCAGGCTTTTGTTGAGGCTTCTTTAAAGAAAAGAAATGCATTCTGATCTACCTGCTTGAATCTGTCAAGAGCCCATTTGTATGCACACAGCTAATGTGCTAGAAATAAAAGCCGCAACCTGTCAAATAAACTCCTGCACCTGTATGAAGCAGTTAAATTGTTCCATCTACCATTATTCTCGGAGATCAAAGGGCCCTCACTGTGAGGGGCTCCGAAGAAATAAAGAAAATGATAGACCTACTTGTCCTTGAGGGAAAAAAGAAGGGGTGGGAGAAAAAGAAAAGTAGACTAGTTCAACTACCTGAAGGAGCTTTTGTTTGGCATGGGCACAACATGAACGCATTCTTTCACATTAAGACCCAAGAGGAAGAAATTCATTCACCCTTATTATAGTGACGTAGCTGTGGCATTGATGTGTTTTTAACCTTGAATAATTGTTGTCTCTAAAGCTCCAAACAAGTTTTATCCTGTCCACAGGTCAGTTTTGTTACAAAGGCCAATTAGTGGTGCTACCTTAGCCTGCAGCAAAAAGCCAAGTAATGGTGGGGCATGCCCCATCCAGAGGTGATGAATAGCCTGTAGAGCTATAATTTGAGAAGGGGGGAGGGGGGCTTTGAAGCATTTACCTTACATGGAACTCCATTGTCACTGCAGGCTGTTTGATCTTTAAATAATTTACTTAATGATCTCACCATGGGAGCAATTGGCAGAGCAAGATTAGGTTGTAAGGGCCTAATGGACATGGGAAAACTTAAAATTACTAGAAGAGAGGTATGTACAGAACTGAATTTTTTCATGTGTAGATTCATGATTTATAGTGGGGGGGAAGCTATAAATTATAGTATTTGCTTGATGTGTTCTGGCAAAGGAAACAAGAAGAAATTCTGCATTTGGTGAATGTTTCAGGGAATTTTAATCCTTACTCTTTTAATCTTTGTAGTTTTGTTTTGCTTCTCCTTAAAAAAAGTGACCCAGGGAAATTATTGTTTTATAATAGATTAATAGGTCAGAAATAAAAACCTTTGGCCACTGTGAATAAGCTGTTGTTAAAAGGTCATGCTTAGCATAATATTTCTTTTTTGATAAATAAAGGGTTGGAAAGTCTGGGGCCAAAGCTTGTGAATAGGAAAAGTGTAGCATGACCCCTTTTACTCAGTAAATATTGTAAAATATGAATTATTAGCTCACTTTGTAATCACACATGAAAACTGAGCACCATTTTGTGGAGGCAGTATTTGGGCTATTCTACAGTATCCTGAAGATACAACATTAGGCACCCTTTAATTACTCGCAGATAACAATTCTTGCATTCCTGTGGTATTACACTCGTTTGCATAGGAAATACGAAAAATACCAAAGAAAAGTTAATTAGACCTATGGAAGAATTGTAGAAACGTTAATATAGATCACTATATAATCATTTAATATTTGCCTTATAGATTAATACCTTTATGTGAAACTAAAATCATTAAGAACAGTTTGAGAGATACCTATCTATCACAAGCCGTTTCTAAACCTCTCTATTTTAGGTAATTAAGGGTAAGCATTTAAAAAGTCTACACAAAGACAAGTAAAATGTCTATATAAATTCAAATAAATAGAGTAACAGTCTGATCTGCTTTATACGTATGAATGGCCCTTGCCAGTGCTTAGTTACAATTGGGGTCTTCATAGTAGTAACCCTGGAAGCTTGATATTCAAAATGTGTTAAAACCTCAAGGCGTAAGATGCGAAGGATGTCTGATAGTCCCTGTCCACCTGCTTCTACCATGAGAACTTTGATTTACTTCTTGGTTGACTTGTGGGTTGATCCTTCATTTTTGTTGAATTTTGGATGAAGAACAGACAAAGAGTTTGGCAGAGTTTGGCAGAATTGGGGACAGCTCTGTGACAGAAAAATATGGGAGCCAGGTCTGTCAGAACAGTCCTGATGGGTTTGTAGGAATTGGTGCCACAGCTGGATAAGTGAGACAAGTAGCAGTTGTTAATTTTACTAGCAAATTTACAACATTAGTGGAAATGTATTATAGACTTGAGTCACTGACACTGGAAAACACATGGTATTTATGTGTGATAGGTTTATGTTTTTTTTAGTTGCAGGCTTAGCTTATAGTCTAAACATGTCACTTTTATAGTCCCATCTTCTATTCCATTGATGCATGTTTGATATAAGATACAGTCCAAGACAGAGGCAAAAAAACAAAGCTAGAGTTAACAATTAATTTAAAGTAATATTTAAAGGTTTAGTACTAATGCATTGTTCTAAAATTGGAATTATAAGTTTAGCATGTATGATCATGTATTTTCAAAATTCACCTATGTACTTCAGAAGTATTTAAATTATGTGTAATGTTATGTCAGTGATCCCTGTCCCCCTCTCCCAAGGATACCACCAAACTTTTCCCTGTTAAAAGAACTAAATAAATGTTAAATACTTCTGAATCTTTTTGAGCAGTAATAGATAAGTGTCCTGAGTTGAAATCAATACTTGCTAGGCAGAAAAAGAATCTCTTAAACAAAAGGAATGGCCCAAGAAATAGTATTCCTGCCTCATCTGAGGCCATGTGTATGGTCAGAAGTAGATAAAAATATCATCATTTAGTGCTGCTGTGACATAAAGTCATGAATACAAACCCAATGTCTTCTTTCATTGTCAGATGTAAAATCAAAAATGGAATAAAAGGAAGAGAGCAAATGGGGCAGTGACCAAAGCATATCCAACTGTTGAGGAAGCAGGAGTGAAGGGAGTAGAGGAGGATGATGGCCAGCTACCATGTCTTTAAGAGAGAGAAGATTGTACATTGAAGCACACATGCTATCCCCAGCCCCTAGAGCTGGCACAGTTCACCTGCAGATGTATATCTGGCTAGAGCAAGCAGAATTCTGCTCCATACAGACTCTTTATTTGTTGCCTGACTAATAAATGACAGAGGTGCTTGGGAAGAACAGATGCTTTCAGGAAGAGTGTTACACAGAGTAGTCCATACTTTGGGGAGACACCCAAAAGCGTGATGCATCAGACAACACATGCATCCAAACCTCTCTGTGCTGCACTGAGTACACGACTCTTTTCTGGTGGATAAACTCTTCCTGAAACCCTCACTGGCAAGTGCAGAAAAGGGTGGTAGGCATGGATTAAACAGTGGCTCAGATATCTCTCTTTCCTGATAGTCTGGCACTTTTCTGTATGGCTTTTGCAGGCAGTGTAAATGAAAGGATTTAGAAGACTACCCAGTTTACGTTCAGGAGCTGGAATCCAGGAGAGCAGAAGTCCTGCTGCAATAGCAGGTTTTGAGCAGGAAAACACAAGACAAGCTTGCATCCTTCAATTCCTCTTTCTTTCCATCCCCATTTTGTGATGTCTGATCCAGACACAGTGAAGTGCTTGATTCTATATCCATCCTGAATATAAACTCAGGATACAAATCCGTGAAAGCTAGGCACTAAGTTTCAGTTAAATTAAGATTAAAAGGATCAGAATCAAAAAGCTGCTTTTGAAGAACATGCTTTTTAACCTGTCCATTCACTGATATTCCAAGAATTTCCAATTAATATAGACAGTCAGGGAGACACTTTTTTTTCTCCTCCAAGGAGGAATATTGAATGTACTGACATTATATATATACCTATACACACACACATACCCCCTTGGAATGTACAAATAAAAGGCTGAAGGATTACAATATAAGGGAATTCTGGGCAAACACAGACACTTGTCGATACAAGACTGGGATACAAACTAAGACGTGCATAAACTGATAAACTCTCCTTGAAGTAAGTAGGAGTTTTGCAAACTTATCTGTAGCCGCCAAGCTTTGTATGGAGCTGGGTGACATAGTATTCAGTTTAGCTAATGAGATGTTTGCCTATGTGCAAAAAAATGTATTCATGGTAAACTGCCTCTTTAAATAGTTGTGTGGTTTTAGTAATAATGAGAGGCATCACCAGACAGCCTTCATGACTGATATCCTCTGGATTTTGAAAGAAGGCAGTCTGGTAAGCTTAACAAACACTAACAAACCCCGACAGCATACCTGGGGTGGAAGATTTCCTCCAGGGGCAAAAAGGGTAGATCAGACTCAATAGATCAGCCACCATTTGGCCTCTTCACTGAATCTGCCAATTAGTGCAGAGCATTATGGCATGTTTGTGTTGTGGCAGCTAGAGAAAGAGACCTGCCAAACTCATTCTATACAGAACCCCAAACATCCATTAGATGCAAGATGCTTTTCATCCTGATGAGTTGGCTTCAGTTCAAACTAATGGCCAACTGATGAGAAAGTTCATTAACTCTGAAGCATTCAGTCCCTCAGGAGGTGTAAACTAAAAACTGGGGTCCTACAGATATACACAACATAACAAAAATTATGTTAAAATATTGAAAGTACAAAGCCAAACACTTTAATGTTAGGGAATGGGAGAATTAAATTTACTCCTCACATTTTTTATGTTGTCTCCTTTTGCACATGCACTAATGCAGTCTTTGATTACAGTCTGTCATTTCTATTTTTTCCCACGAGTACTGGAAGGCCACAAATCCTCAGAAACAACCTCTTCCATTGAATGTGATAAGTGAATGAGACATAGCTCGGTCTTGTTAAAGACCCATGCTCTTCCATTGCTGATATCAGTGCAATAGATATTGCATAAAAGCTGAAGATATAGAGATACATAGGTAGGTGTGCAACTTTCATTAAAATTAAAGGCATTTATTGCAGATATACACAAAGAGAAAAAGAAAGCCCATGAATGTATATTTTTTTCTCCTTCCCTTCAGATCTTCTAACTGTTCATTATCAGATACTGAGGAACACTTGCTTAAGTCCACTTGCTTTTCAGTTGTGTTTCTCTAGTGCTGTATGCCCATTTCTTTTTGAGTTCAACCGGTGAATCCAAGAGAATATAAAGAAACTAGAATCCTAAAAACAGCCATTTACTTTGGAAACCTTTTTTTTTTCTTTATCTACTATGTGAATTAAGGCATTACTAGTCAAGACTCTAAAAGTCAGATATGTTGTAGTCTTGCACAGGGAGTCTTAGTGGTGTCAGAAAGTTCTGTGAGATTTCCTCCATATCCACCACAGTTAAAGGGTGGGACCTTGTGGAAATCAAATCATTGGGAATCTCAGAGGTACAGAAATACACATTTGGCTACTATGGAAAAAAGCTTTGGATGTCCAAAAATTTACTTATTGTTGTTTAAATCTTTTTTTTCACCCTACAAGTGCATTTGTGTGAACAAAGGTGTGTGCACATAGATGTGCAGGAGTATGATGTAGAGCAAGACAACCATGTAAAAGTAATACAGCTCTTGAGATTTCATGGCGGCTGCAAGAGCAATGTGCTGTTCCTTTTTAAACTGTCAGAAGTAACATGGCACACATGGAATTATCCATCCATAGCTGCTATGCTGCTATGTGCAATGCAGCAACAAGAAAAGGTTGTAAAGAAAATAATCTTTAGAGATGACAGTTTGCAATTCTGTGCCTAGTCTCTGCTATGCCTCTGCTTTGCTTTATCAGGGGGTTTGAGGGCTTGAACAAAGCATCAGAGTTAGGGAGCTCTCTTTGGTCAACAAATGCTCCCTAGCCTTAATGAACTTATCCTTTAGTGCTAGGTTCAAGATGAAATAAATCCTTTCTACTCTGATGCGGATGTAGGTGTCAAGTGCTACTTGTCCATAATATAAAGAGTGTGCACACTCTTGGGGCACAGGCAGTACAGCAGACAACATGTATGCATTCAAGCCACAGGAAAAGGAAGAAGAAAAGAAGAGTGGGACGAAAGAGAAGGAGAAGGTCATCAAGCCACTCAGCCACACCAGGACCACCCCATGGCCTCCCTGCAGTTCAGCTGTTCAGTAGTTCAGTTTGTTTATATTTGCCAGTTGTTGACCAAGGAGTTAGTAACTTCCGGGTTTGATTTTGCAAAAAAACTCCAACATTTTTATAATGAGAAATATTTCTAAAGATATTTTTGTTAGGTTAAATAAATGCTTGACAGTTAAATAAGGCAAATATTCTCTGATTTGTGTGTTTGTGGGTTGGCACTGTTACGTATAATAGCATCCTGACCTGCAGACAGTATGATGACGCTGTTCTGTTTTCCTCTTTCCACCCTGATTAGATTCAAAACCATAAGAGGTGATTTTGTACAGCTCAGAATTTTTTACATCTTCCTATCTTTGGCTTCTCTTTAGAACTCTACACAATGAACTCTTTTTTTTTTTTAAATTATTTTTATTTTTTCAGTGTAAGAGATAAAACATCTAAAGTGTGGCCAGTTTTGTAATCACATTCGTTGACTGAACTTTTATACTGATGTTAGAACTGGCACAGTGTGGGATGTACCCTCTTGTGGGCAAAGAGAATTTTACAGTCTCCCCTGGCATGTACAGACTCCAGCTTGGTTTCATTTGAACTCTCTTCATGATAAAAAAATTCACCAATATTCAGGGTTTAGGACAACATTTTCAAACTGGTGCCTAAACCTGTGCTCCCACCAAGCATGGATGGAGGAATCCATACAAGATCTGAAGAGCTGGGATGGACAGCACTCTAAGAGCTAAGACTTGTAGGGCTACTAGGCTACTGGCCAAAAGTTTTTAAAAAGTTATTTTATGGGAAGACACTTGTTTAGTAAGGGATGTTCAGTTGGACATCAGCCAGAGGGATGAAGCTGTTAAAGGAGTTTCAGGTCCTCTATTATTCCTGTCTCCCAATGGCAGTGTCCTGTCTGTTTTCTTTAGATCCACAGCCCATCATGTAGAGCCCCAAAGCCATTGCACAGAGCCCCACTCTCACCATGCAGAGCTTCAACCCCATCACATAGATCCCATATCCCATCAGGTAGCAGAAGGTGCTCTATGTCCTGTCAGTCAACACTGAGATGCTCCCCTCTCCCTTGATAGGTGAGAGGTGGTGTAATTTCCTTGAGGGTCCTACCTGAAATTTCTCATCACCTGGACAATGAAGGGGTAGGCAAGTCCTTTTGTATCACACAGTAACTCCAGCCTGTTTAGATGTCTGTCTTGAACAACAGAATTTTTAAATGTTACATACAGTATGCTCCAACATATACTTACCATAAATTATATTGTAACAAAAAATAATTTGTATTTTTATTCTATAATGTTACAAATACAAGGCAATTGAAAATGATACAAGGAGACACATGGCATAGATAGATAGTTAGGTATAATTATATTTTCCAAATTCTAACAATCTGCCTTCCTAGATTAAATCATGCAATTAATACTATTTCCACAAATATTCTTTAATTTGCACTGGAACTGCTTATCATTTTAATTCGAAGCTGCTGAATTCCATGATCTTAAACTAGTCATCTCTCCTTGATTGAAGGTGCCTTTTAGCACATGAAAATATTTGGCTTCATTTCACGATCTTTGTACTAAATCTAAGAGAAATAGATATAGAATATTAATCATGTTTGATTAAACACAGCTATACATTTTTCATGAATATGAATTTATGAAGAATTTGTCTTGATTGAACTGAAGCATCAGACTAAATAAAAACAATTCCAGTAAAATATTTTTGGTTTAACAAATTTGAACCAGGCACAAATAAGACCTGTACATTTCAGTTTCTTCACTTTTATGATTGTTTGCTGAGTGGATGAGGCTGGAAGGCACCTCTGGAGATTGTCTAGTCCCATTCCCTGTTCAGAGCAGGGTCAACCAAAGCATACCAAGGACCATGCCCAGCTGGGTTTTGGATATCATATGTGAAGTATGGAGACCCCATGACCTGTCTGGGTAACCTATTCCAGTGTTCAACCACACTTGCAGTAAATGTTTTTTTTTTTTTTTTTTTTACATCGTGCTTAAATATAATTTAATTAGTTTTTCTTATGAACAGTGAAAATAATACATTAACATTGATTTTATAAAGTGTTGGCAATATTTGAATGCTAACATGTCAGGAAATGCATGTAAATAATGCAGGCTTGTTTTGTATTAAAAAACAAGAAACTGTGAAAATCAGACTACAGGAATCTCAGTTTGGACACTTAGAGACTTTATCTTGCATGAATACCTGTTTCTTATTTGTAACACAGAAAAGAAGACAACTTGCTTCACAGAAGCACTGTGAGATAAATTCATTGTCATTTGTGAAGCACTCAAATATTGTAGTGAGGAGTACAATAAAAAAGAAAAACAGGAGAATATTAACAACTTGGTATTCAGAGCAAGGAGTGCAATAAACATGTCATAAGGCTACACACTGAATAAAGACAAAATGTAATTTGAATAGTGGCTTGATAAGTGAGCATTGTTCATCCTGGGTCCTGAAAGAGGAAGAAAGCCATGGCAAATATGTGATCATATCATTACTGATTGTGTTTTAGCATAGAAATTAAAGTGGCCCAAATAAGGATTACCCAGGAATCACCTAACTCTGAATGTTTAAGTCTGCAACACTAACATGTAGAGTAATATTTACTCTGTGTAAATTAACACATATAAACATAGCAGCATTTTTTAAAAGACTGATAATTAAAAAAAAAAAAAAAAAACCACAAACCAAGATCATGTTAAAAAACTAATATTTTTATGTGTCTGTGATTTTTTAGGAAATGTTAGGTTTAAAGGCGTTTTATTTTCTGCTCTGCATTGTGAATCTGATGTCATTTAAATACATAAAAGCCCTATTGTTCTGTCATTTATGCCCCATGCATTTCTGCTTTTAGCATGATTAAACAAAAGAGACACATACTAAAGCTTTCGTGTTTGAATAATGCAGCATCAATATTTTACATCTTGGGCTGCGTTTCAATTTTTTCCTCAGCAAGGTGAAAGCTTGAAAAGGAAGCAACCATTGCTTGCAAAAGTGTCAATTAAGTTACATTCTCCTCTTTTCCAGAAGAGATACATGTCTAAAAAAATGCACGTTATTGAGTAGTTGTCATTCTGTTGTAAACCAGTTCTCCAACTGATGTTCTTATTCTCCAGTAGCATAAAGCAAGCAATAATGTATCTATGTAGTAATTCCATTCTTAACACTTTCAGTATGTTTTTTCGATGGATAGATTGTGCTCTCACCTGCAGTAAAGAGAAGCAGCACTTTGGATGGATGTACCTGAGTGAACCAAGAGCACAGCATGCCATAGGGAGTGGAGGGATCCAATGCATCTTACACAAAGCACAGATGCTCCTCTTAGAGCTGGATTCAGCTGTGGAGCTGACTGCTTTTGGTTTGTCAGTCTCCTTTGGATCTTCAGTAACAGCAGCATCTGGGTACCTTCTCTTCCCTGACTGGGATTGTCTCCCCTGTAAGTAGAAGTGTTGCCATTGTAAAGATATTTCTGACATACATTTCACCAAGAGACTCAAGCCCTACATTTCAGCAAGAGGTATCTCCTTAACAGTGCACATCTCCCTTGTGCTCTTTTGTTTTTGGAGGAGCTACTTCCATGACCTTATCTGGCTCCCTGAAGTAAACGTCTGCAGCTGGGTCTGCAACTACAGTTTCGCTCTTCCTAGCAGATGCATCCTTCTGTGGTGTCTTCTGTGCCTGTAGAAATTAATATGTTAAGAGCTGCATGCTGGTCTCTTGCATAGCAGTTAATACATCCTTGTATCAGACTCATGGGCTAGTAGATATTTACCAGTAAGTCAAAATGGAGTTTAAAGGACATCAAGCATGTTGAGAGTAAAAAAAGATAATCTTCCCAAATACTGGGCCAATCTCATACAATTACAACCAGTCTGGTTTCCTTTTGAGAAATTCCCATCAGATGCATAGCTTTATGTACACACAACAGTACCTGACAGGACGTGCCCTATAATATAACAACATTCTGCCACTTGTTTTGCCTCAGAAGCCTGCAACAATCTAGCCTACAGTCTTCATTAGGTGACATTTCTCACATCTTTGCAACCTGACTTGAAAACAAGTAATTTTCTTGTTAATTCTCCCTCAATCCAGATTAAATTTTTACATTTTTATTTTATAGACTTTTTTTCCAGGATGATGAAATAATTCTACTTAGCTATGTTGGATCATTTCTTCAGTTTACTCTAGTGCTTTCTGTAGAAAGTCAATTGTGATTTCCAATACTTTTTGGAAAGTACTCACTATGAGAGGCCACAGTTTGGTGCTTGTTTGTCAAAGCTTAAAAATAAGAAAGCAAAAGTCACAAAATGCCAATATGGTTTATAGGGACAAAAACTGGATAGGATCTAACTTTGTAATCAGCAATTTAGTCTATTTGCTAATAACACGGTATTTGCAATGATTCATTCTTACCTCTGCCATAATACAGCTAAAATGTTTGAACCAAACAGGCCAATTATTTAGTATTTAATATTTCACATTCAGCATTCAGCGTTTAGTATTTAATATTTAGTATTTTTGGGTCTGTTATTCAGATGCATTAAATCTTTATACCAGAGAGGAGAAGATTGATTTCTGGTATGTGTGTGTGTGTGTATATATATATACATATATATAAACCAACTCCCATTGACTTAAACAGAAAATCACTTTTTTAAGAATCCATGGGCATAATTTAGAGTGAGTATGAAGCTTCTGAAAGGAAAATAAATTAAATTACAGACTTTTAACACATTCAGAGTATACATTTCAGTTTAGCCCAGAACCACTCAGCTGCCGCTGTAGGATTATAAGTCACGTATAATGACTGTATAGAAGGGTTCACAGAATAACATAAGGACCCATGAAGTTCCCTTTTATTGTCCAGGATCAACAGCTCTCTCACTCCCTCTTCTCCCTTTCTTACTGTGCACCATTAACAGTAAAACAGAGACAAATACACAAATATAAAATACATGTAACTATAACTTGTCAACTATGTCTGTCTCTTACTGCCTAGCTGTCATGAGGCATTATCTTGATAAATAAGTATATATGCCAGAGACTGTATTTTAATACAGCTGGTTCTATTGTCAAAGTCTCTTGCATTACACAGCCAGAAATCCTTGAAGTTAAATGTCCACTCTTTTGAAACTTGGAAGAAAAGATGTTTAAATACTTTTTCTTTTATTGAAGTGTTTAACACCTCTCATATTACTCAGAGAAATGAATTGCTTTGGAATGAGGTTAATGCTCTACAAAAACCCTGCTTTTTAAAACTCTGTAAGAGGGGTCAAAGACCAGGAAATGCTCTCACTATAATTCTCATTTTCAGCCAAATTGGCCATGGCAACTGCACTAAGAATGCAAGTTTGAATTTCATTATATTCCAGAAACCTGTAACTTTGCATTATAATGACTCATGCAATAACAGAAGGAAATTGTAAGCATTTTTTATGTAGCATATTTTAATTTATAATTTAACAAAGTAGTATTTTAAGTTAAGCAGTTACTTTCAAATACAACAAAAAAGTGTTCATTTGATAGCCACTAAATGCATCCCTTTATATTTTACCTGTAAAATGCACTGTGTTTGGTGACAGGTTAAATGTATACTTTACACAGGGAGCCAACATTTATCTTTGTAATACCACAGCAACCATAGTAATTTTAGCAGCATTCTTATTATTTTAAGCTGTCTCCATTGTCTTCTGAAAACCATAATTAGAAGCTGAAAACTTAAGGCAACCAAACTCAATAAGCTGCCATTATGAACAAAATATTCTATTGTTGCTCAACAAGTGACCATATGTACCCCAACATGATCATGCCTTTTTCCTCAATTATGTCTCTATAGATCCAATATTAAATCATTTTTCAAACAAAACTTTCATTAATTGAAATGGAAGTTTTACCTGAATGCTGCTGCAGCACTGGCCTTTTAGGTAATTCCTTTTGTTTAGCCATAACTGTTCTCTAAATCAGCAAGTTTCTTATTATGATGGCTTTCAAGAATATACTTCATTTCCTGGAGAAATGACAAGAGAGCACCTCTTAAGACTGTTGCCTTACAAGCAGCTTAAGCAACTCACTGAGAAGCAGTAAGCCAACAGTAAACCAATGCTCAGGAGTGAGAGGATGAAAATGAGATGATACCTTACAACTGTGTTGAGCAAAATTAAGTAGTTCTGGCATGCTTGGAGTTACTGAGGCTTCCCAAGCACATGCATAGTATTATATTATTGTCCATATCATTGCCAATTGTATTCTATTGTTTGGCCATAATATTGCCAAATCCACTCACACAACTACTTTTAAGAAAACTGCGATTTAACACACCTTTTAAATTTCAAAATACACTGCAGGGAAGCTTCAAAGGCTGAGCTTTTTCCCCAAGAAAACTATGCAACCACAGCTACACAGCTGTTCCTCTAACCACAAGCTTGGAATAGCCTTCTGCTATTTCCAGCTCAGTGCAATGTTCTGAGGGCTCCCTCCGGCTGGAACACTCCCAGGTTCTTGCAGCTGGTCTGCAGCAACCTATTATCTCAGCCAGACAAATGACAGTGAGAGAAACAGAACTTAATTTCACCTGGAAATTCTGCAAACAAGTTATGTTTTTACTAAGGCTAGCCAGGATTTGCAGCAGGTGTAATGCAAGCAACAGAAAGCAGCTCGGGTTGGATCTGCAAAAGGCAGATGGGATAAGTGCCCTGACAAACCCTCCACCCAATGTGCCTGGGAGTGACTTTAGATTCCAGCCACATCACCACCAGGCACACGTTTTGAGAACGTGTATCCTACTAATACACATCTCCCCTAATATTCAGTTCTTAGCCTCATTGTTATACCAATGGTTTGCATGCCCAGAGCTGAAGGAGGCAAATGTGAATGACCTCCCTGTCAAATGTGGCCTCCATTAGGGACACACCAGGCAAAAGAGGCAAATTTGGCTGGGTCTAACCCACCTGACCATGCACTCCCTCTTAGGGAAATGCTATCCGCTCTTGGAGGGGCTCAGAGAACTTCCTGATGCTAAGAAGCAAAAAAGGTACATTTCAATCTGACATGTGAAGCCTATTCTCCCTGTGAGATCAAGTGAGATTTATAGGCAAGAGGCAGAGTAGACAGTACCCTTCATCGCCTAGGTACAAATTGCATATGCTATCTGAAAATAATGAAGGGTCAGTCCTGCTGCTTTTATTTTAAGATGTTAAAATAGCCCAAAGTATATGATTATAGCCACTGAACATCCTCCAAAGAGCAGCTACATGTAAAGAGAAGTATGGATTGTTTTGGATATGTTTTTTTTTTCCCCAGGGAGTCTGAGGTTTATACAATTTAGAGCTGCTTAGCAGAAACTATACCTGGGGAATTAAGTGGTCTGAAAACAACCTTGTCTCTCCCCAAGGGGCATTTAAGCAGTCCAAGAGATGCTTCCTTCTTGGGGAGAGATGATTTCTGGCTAGATGCTCTTCCTGAGAGCCTCACATCACTGAAATAGGCCCCTGCTGTGGCACAGTACTTCCTCTCTTGTGTTCAAGGTACACTGGCAGTGGCATTGATTTGTTAACCTTTGAGGAGATTAACCTAATGGCCAAGACAGGGCTAAACTTATTTGTATAAAGAATAGTGTCTGGTACAGAGAATTAGCTGAAATTTCTATGTGGTCTGGTAATGTCAAAAATTAATTAGTGCTTCAGAGCTTCTGAATGGTATTTTTATTAAGATAAATTAAAAGTGTAAATATCAATATTATTTACAATTATATTAACAATCTACCAATTCTTGGAACTTTATAGGGAAAAAAAAGCAAATTTCAGTATATCTAGGACAATCCGGACCGTGCTTATGAAAGCACATGCTTTTAATTTTCACTGTAGCTATTTTTCTTTCAAACTACCTTGTCCCTTGGAAACATAATAGAAAGATAATAAAGCTGATGTTAGTGCTTTTCTTTTTGACTTGGTCTCTCAGAATGTCAGCAAGAATGATAAATATTTGTGAATACACATGCAACTCCAAATACAATGCCTTAGCACTTTTTGTGGGAAACCAGGCAGATGTATCTACTGGGTTTCTGATTTGCAGCCATCCTCTGCTCTTGTTGTGTCTGCTAAGTGCTTGAAAGAGAAAAAAATCCCAAACAATCTACCCAAAGAATCAAAGGCAGAAAGATATTCTGTAAAGTGGCAATATCTAAAAGCCTGATGTTGTAAATGTTCAGTTTGGAGCTCCCTTTGAAGTGACATGGAATGCATATGAAACCTCTCTATTCATTTAGCCACTGATAAGGTCCTAATTAGCACAGCACTCAGGCCACCTCCTATATAGTGAAGTATAGAAATAACCTCATCATTTAGTTCCTTCTTTCACAGCTGTAAGAGAAACAGCATTTGGGGGTTTTATTTTTTGCCCGTATGTGCGTTTGGTGTACTTGTAAATACCTCACTAAACAAAAAAACCCAAACCCAAACAAACCCCAAAACAGTCACAGAAAGAAAATCTGCTTTTACTCCTGGGAACTGGTGGATTTGGCACTTGTCTGAGTCACATAAATGAATGTATTATATGGTTTTAGGTCAAGGTCTGCTTAAAACTCTGGCCTGCAGGCTAACACTCTCCTCCGTTCAGTACAACATAGCTGTCACAGTGAGTCATGATTGTTTCTCCTTCCAGGATCAGGCCATCAGACCCTTAAGTCCTAAAAATTACTCCAACAGAAATATTCCAGCGCACAGGAGAAGTGCCTCCTGAAAACAAAACCACAGGATCAGGCCCTTCAATTTAAAAAAAATGACATTTAATCTGGACAGACAAAGGCACCAGAGAAGAACACACTGGGTCTCTGTACACCTGGAGGAGGGATAGTAGTACAAAACAAGCTTTTCTTTAACCACAACGGCAATCTTCTAACAGCAGCACCCACTCAAAAGCATAGAACTCAGAGGTTGATAATCATCTTTCAGTTCAGGTTATTGCATGCAATTTTTCACATTCATTCAGTTTTCTTCATACAGCTCTTAGTAAAGTAACTCCCTTAACAATAAAAGCTTTTATGGCAGCCCATTACACCGGAGAACTAACCACTCCTAGTTTTTTTATTGGCTTCTTGGAATATTTATAGCAGTCTTTGTTCTCTTTGCAACCTTATGAATCTCAGTGTTTATGGAGATTTTTCTTCCTTTTTTTTTTTTTTGCCATTTGGTATGTTCACGAAGTACGTATATTTTTACATTTGTAAGATTTTAAAGTTTTATATTTGCTTTCCTTTATATATTATTATTGGCACCAAAGCTGACATTCAGCCTGCTCCTCATTGCTTAGCACTTGAATATTCACTGCTGGAGAATTTTCGTTTCAAGTTCTCTGACATAAAACTTTGTTTGCCACCATGCTGGCTCTTCCCGATAAACTGGTTACACTGTGCACACAGAGAAGTTTTGATATTTGGCTCCATGCTAACAAAGCAAAGAATTTGCTTGGCGTCTAAAAGGAACAGATTGAATTTCCACTTCAAGAATTTGATAGAAAAATCTCACAGTAACACAATAGATCAGCATTCTTGTAGGAATCAGCTCAGCAGTGACAGAAACTATCACAGGAACTTATTTTTTCATAACTTTTTGGACCCAAAATGATCCTAAAACTTGTGATACGGGTTACATAAAACAAAAAATGGCCCCAGCTAAGAATCTGTTTTTGAATACCTCTATCCTGGGTTTCAAAATATATCATTTAATTTTGTATTCTGTCTTTCATAAGCACCAACCTTTTGTTGTTTACACAATCTTCAGAGAACTCGTATTGAATAGATGGAGGTATTCAAGATATAGATATGGCTTTCCTTATTTTGCAGTATGGTCAAAGAAGAAAATGTACAACTGGGGTGATGGAACTCAGTTTAAAGTTAAATGGAGAGCTTTCTTCTCATTTCTCACAGTTCATAAAATACTCAGTTTAAAGTTAATAGGAGAACTTATTTCTTGTTGAGACTGGTGGGTTTTTATAACAGAATAGTGATTGTTGTTATCACTAAATTCTGATTGGGAAGGCCGCACTGGCTCACTCAGGACAGTCCTCATCCCTCCTAGAGATGAAGAGGTTACAGACCATTTCTTGGGCTCCTCTTCTTCCTTACATCTTGTATCCTCTGGGAAGGGACATCGGCTTTTAAAGTGACACTTCACAAGCTCTGAGAGACCCCCACTCTGCCCTGGACCTGTGGTCTTGTGGGTCAGGACCAGTGCCTGCTTCCTGGCAAGGGGCTGAGTCTCCTGTGACTCCCTGAGCTAGTCCCAGCACATGCAAAGAGATAAAGTCCAAAGGAAATGGAGTCAACAAGAACCAGGCACCTTCACTGGCCTACTCAACCCTCCAGAAGTTCGTATCTCCTGTGGAAAGCTTCTTGTCCCTATTTCAAGACACATATGATTTAGACAGGGTTCAACTAAACTTCATCATCACAGGACAGCAGCTGCCACTCAGCTGTTAGAAAGGGCACAGAGTGGAAGTAGCTTTGACAATGTAAGTCACCTCAGATTTCTCTTGCAGGCTACTACTGGCTTCTGTCTTCAAGACGATTGGAGTAGCTGACACACTGTATTGGTTTCACCACATCTAACTGGAGAGAAAAGTTGTGGTGTGTGAAAAGATCCCTGAAAATCCCACAGGAACATGTCCCATAGGGGTGAATCTTGTCCCTGCTCTGCTTCAGTAAACACGGGAGACCTCACGTTCTTATACAGAAAAATGGCACACCACACTGAAAGCAATCTTCCAGTTACGTCTTACAGAACCTGGTGATGTTACGCTTTGGGTACAAGGAGGCAGCACCCATAGGAAGAAGTAGGAAAGATGTCAGTGACATGTAGCTGGTTCTGGGGAAAACAGAAAGCAGACAGTACGGCAAACTCTTTCTTCTCTGGACAAAATATCATGTCAGGTCCCTGGTCCTATTATTTAAAATCTTTACCAGGTCAGTCTCCAGCTGTGCTTATCCAGGGCAACTCAGCTCAGAGCCTAAGAGATGAAGCACTTTTGCAAGACTACAAGACAAAATGTTGCAAGTTACAGTGTGACTTTCAGGGAAAATGAGACTGTGGAGACTTATCATCACAATTGTAATGGGGAGAGATGGTGAAAAATAAAACCAAATAAATTAGTTGTTGTATACAGGCTTTCCATTAGCATGACTGGGCGATACTGACCTTTGTGAAAGACTCAAAGGGACATAACGTCCCTCAACGTCACTCATTTCATGATGCAGATTATGCAGAATGTATCTGGATCTTATGGTGGTGGTAGTTGTAAAGAATAGCTGTGAAACTCAAACCAGACAGCACATCAGACAAATTGGCTTTGGCAGAAACAATCACCCCCCTTAACCCAACATACCCTTTCGGCAGTCTGAAAGAACCATGTAAAAAAACCTAGTTTGGATATCAGTATACAGATTAACTACAAGCATTTTCATGCTGCCATTACAGTACTCTTTTTGTGTTCAGCCACACATTTCTAAAAAGGGTCTAACTCCTCCTTTTCTGATTTGAAATTCCTAGAAATTCAGAATGCTAATACAGAGTACAAACCAATAAGCTATGCAAACTGCTTAAAATTATACTATAAATATTATTTAGACATATTTGTAGGCTTATGCATAATAAGTCTATGAAAACAATAGCAAAATACTATTTTGTTCCTTCAAATGTTTTTAATTTTCATCGTGCTATTGCGTTTTTTGGATTGAAGTGAAACACAGAGACATGTTTGAAGGAAACATAATTGGGCTTCTTTGAAATTATTTCTCTGAGACTTGAAAGAAAAAAAAGTCAAAGAATGCATTAGAAGTCAGAGTTAGAAGGAAGTCAGGGTACACATAGCTTTTCAAGATTAAAATGCAAGGTATAAATAATGTTTCTTTCCTGGTAAATAGCAATCATACGCATAAAACAGGAAGGAGCTGTAGAAATAAATAAATAAAGAGAAACCCTATTCAACTGAAATCCTAGGAACTTTAGTGCTGTGGAACACTGTTGGACTGCTTCGGTTTTGCAAGTGCTTTCTCTTGGCTGAAAGGTGAAATTAGCAGCTTTCTCAAAACCCTGGGAAGCTATTGTGTCAATGCTACATACTAGAGACCACTGTTTGATGCCAGTGCCACTGGTTTAGATGAGCACTGCAATCAGGAGTATTAAAAGTGAGTTGGTGAATTATATCGCATGAAGCAATGGAGCTGCTTACAGACAAAAGAGCTGAATGGGGTTTTATAGACGTCTGTAGGAATATAACAATGTCAAATATACCAAACGATGCAGCTGAATTCAGCAAATTAAAGTAACCAAGCTGGAAAAGAAGCTGGGGGAAAAGGGGAGATGAGGGGAGGACATCTGAATAAAAGAAATAATTAATAAAATTACTCATGAAATTCAGACGCAGTCAGACAACTCCCTCAAATATGAATACTCTGAGGAATAACATATTAAGCGTGTCTCCCAGAAGCTACTGCTCATAGTTTTCTCCACTTCAATATGACACGCTCTTTGGTTTTTAATCTGTTGAATATTGCTTTAATTTGAGAAGGACTTTACCTCACCGCCCATTTAACTAGCAAGAAGATGGACAGCAATTTATCCAGTGTGGTCATTTTGCTTTCTTTTTTTAATTTCTTTTGGGATTTTTTGTTTGTTTGTTTGCTTTTAATTTCACCAAAGTATCCTCAGAAAATTTATAATCTTGGACCAGCCTGTGATCTTTGTTGCATTCATGTCAGTCTCAAGTAACTCTTTTTACAAGTAGTTGTTCTGGTTTTCAGGTAATTTATAACTTTTGCATATTTATATTTTTTTTGTGACACAGAACAGCTGAATGCATTCTGTGTAAAGGAGTTGAAAAGTCAGTGCTGGTATAATTATATTTTTGCTACTGTGTGAAGGCATAAAGGTATCATATTCTAAAGATCATTATCAGAAATGATGAGAAATAAAATAATCTTTCTGCTATGTGATGAGGTTTATGAGAATATCCCTAGACAATTCATTAGTTTTAAACTGACATGAAAATCAATTAATTTTAATAGGGAATAACAGATTATGTGTTTAATAATTCATCTAATTTCATGAGGCAAAGTGAACTAGACAATGCAATGTAAACCTAATAGCAGTTGTAACCACATAATTTGACTGTTTGTCAAGAGCAAAGCATAGTGAAATGATCAAGAATTACACAGAGAGAAAAACATTAATTGTGTGTAAACTGAGTGACAGTTTCTTGTAACCCTAAAAGCCTGAGAGTTCAGTGTAATTATTTCTATTAGATCTTTCCCAAAAAAAATTGTGCTATATCATTAATTATGTATTCATATTAAGCAGGCAAATTAATAAATAATACCAAATAACTTTTCCATGCTTTCAATTTAGAGATGCAGTTCAATGGCCAGAGATTTTATAGACTGAAACTATGTGAAAATTGTTTTATAGTCTGCATTAATTAAACAATAATGACCCTAAGATCAGGCATTTCTGCCTATTAATGACCAGCTGGAAGAGTTGAGGACCTGACGTCGAGCAGGGGGCCCTTAACCTGGGCGGTCATTAACATTGGGGAAATGCCCGACCCCTGGGTCACTGTTGCTGTTAATCGAAGCCATGATAATTGTTATGATTTTTTCTTCCATGCAGAGAGAGTAGGCATGTGCCTTCCATCTGAGTGGCATTTATTTCAGATTAAGGAAAGCAACAAACCAGGAAAGAAAAAGAACAGAAGTGAAGTCTCCCCATGTCACACGGAGCAAAATGGCAACCACGGGTGACTGCTGCAGACATAGTGAGATCCTGGTAGTCACAGCTTATGTGCCATGGACCACATGGTCATGTTAAAACATGAACATTATATAAAAAGATTGTCCTTGTATATGTTTGAAAATATACATGTTCAAATACGTGTTGCCATGGATACAGGTCTGTCTTTAGAGTAATGGTCTCTGCCTACTGGGTAATGACACTGTAGTAACCTATAGCATCACAATTCTGTATGTTAATAGGAAAAAAAATATAAAAAAAAATAATAGAAAGACTCAAAGTGCTTTTCTGTTTACAACAAAATACAGAGGAATCGTATACAGAGGAATTCTCTTGTTTATAGTCTGAAGAAAAAGTCTTGTTACTGCAATTACAGCCAGAAAATGTGGCCTGACCTACAGCATGTGTGCTCCCTTCCCTCTTACCTTTAGCAGCAGTTGGGATTTGAGGTGCACAGGCCAGCATGGAAGATGAAGTAGCTGCCAGAACGGGGTATGAAAATCCAGCGTCCAGCTACGCCAAAAGGACAGAAGATGCTGATTCTCTGCTGATGCTGATTCACATACTCTAACAAAAGCAGTGAAAAACCTCACCTCACCTCACCTTTGAGAAGCAGCTCAGAAAGTAGTTTTGGTACACTGAACAGAAAGAGGGAAGAAGCAGGGTCTGGACATCATCCTTGAATTCCAGAACCAGACAGGAGACAGCAATATTCACATCCAGGGCTGGATGTGGAGGCTTCCTGGAAGTTCCTTAACAAGACAAGACACCATCTCTTGTGAATGCTCTCCTCTATACACACTTCTCTCATTCCAGCAGCACTTCCTACTGTCTGTGTAGGAAAGATAGATTTACAATATAGTTGTCTCTTTGGAGACATGCGCTGTCTCGAGACCTTACTCTTGTATCTTGCATTAGGAAGAGAAAGAAAACCACAAGTTCCTAGTCTTCTGCTGGTTGCCTTGGATTTGGAGAAATGAGAAGAAACAAAACAGGAGCCTCCTTGCCTGCACGTGCCCCACGGTATGGTCTTTTAGGGTCTCAGCCCTATTAATTGTACAGGAGAAAGCACAACACAAAGCTGAAATAGGAGAGATACATGCATAGGCTGAACAAGGAAGACGTAAATAGACGTTGTGAAGGGAAAGCAGATCTTCATCAGATTTAAGAATGCATTGGTCTTCTCTAGCAGACCTGTTCTTTTGGGATATCTGCCAAAGAGCCTAGGAGAACTGAGTGCTTCTGAACAACATTCAGAGGCTCATCAATATGTGTGTGCAGATTCAGTGCAGTTTCTTGCATGCTGCTTCTTAAAACAGTGCACTTAGTAAGATACCTTGCAGTAGCTCAAAGCTGGCCAGAGAATTTCCATTGTCTGTGAAATGTCAGTTTCATGAAAACTTTCATACCTGACTCTTAAAAATCAGCTTGATGTTCCTGGCACACCCATTGCCCCAGATATGCTTGTCATTCAACTGATGCTTTTGGGTCAAGAAAGTCCTTTCACTAAGTGACCACAGCCAGAAGACTTTCTGATCATTTAAGACCTCCAACACCAAGATCCTGGCTGATCATGTTTCTGTCAGATTCTAGCACTGGTCTGCTCCATGCCAAGAGCATAGAATCCTTTTTGATACAAAGAAGAAATTTTCTGTTTCCATGCATAGGATTTCTGGGAGACTTCAGTAAAAAGTAGCATTAGCAAAACATAAATAAGTATGTTGTTAAAAAAGTTTCTCTGTCTAATCAGTTCTGCTGTTATTGAAACTAAAGGCTATTTGCTGATCTGTCACATAATGAGGTGAGCTAACTAAAACCACATGTGCTCAAGCCATGCCTAGCACCGTCTCAGAAACAACTTGTTTTAGCTAACTGAATGCACTGGTTTTTAAGTGCTTGGTGTTTGCATGCTTAAGGTATTATTTCCAAAGTCTGTTAGTAAAACAAAAATTTGCTAAAGAGAAAAATGTTAATATTTAGGCTAAAAGTGTCAATAGCAGACATAGGAAATTTGGAAAATAGACATACTTTACATTTCAAGAAGCTGTACATGTAAGCCTAGATTTTCATTAAAAAGGCAAAAAAAATATAATTAGTTTTGATTCAGTCCTTGCAGTCCTTATGCAGTTAGGGATTTGAAACCCTAGCACTTGGGTATATACAGAAAATCTGAGTAAATTGTCTGAAAGTCCTTAAGGAATTTAAAATAAATGCTTAAATGAATCTCTCATTACTGGCATGCAACAAATGGCAAGATGTATTCATAGTGATGCACCCAATTAAGTTTAGAAGAATTGCATGAGGCCAGTTTCAGCAGATTCCTATTGATTCTCCTAGTTAATAAACAGTTAAAGGATGAAGTGAGTTTTTAAAAAATATAAGTGCTTTAAAGGTGCTAGAAAGGAAAAGCATAGTACTAAGTGGTCATGTGGCTAGTGCCATTCATCTTGGTAGTGACTATCTGTCAAAAGTGGCAAGAGCCCCTGTTAACAGCCCTGACCTGCGCTGTAATGAAGGGAGAGTGCACAGCAAAGTGTCCATTATCAGGCAGTTGGGAGCAGTAAATTGGTGCAGTTTGCCTCAATCTTGCAGCAAGTTGAGATGTAAGATAGGTGGGGATCAGCAAGCAGCAATTTTATCCTATGATCATTTTTGTCAGATCACATCAGAGTAGGAACTTAGTCAGATTCATTATTTCAATTAAAGAAGTCCCCTCATTAAGTGACGGTTGCCATGAATGTTTTCTGTTGTCCTTTATAATCATGTAAACACACCTGCTAATATTTGGACAGGGAGCAGTGATAGAGAAGTCATAAGGTAAATGATACATTAAGATGATAGTCAGGTACAATCAAACGAATCTTGCACCCTTTCAACAGGGCTAACAGCTTGCAATAAAATAGGCCACCTACGTTACCTATACACTAACCTACAGTCTTTACATATAGTTCTAACTAGGGAAATCTTTTTCAAACTGTTCACTTAAAACACAAACCTGAACAAGTAAAATTCCACTGTGTTCAATTCCATGCAAATGAATTCATGTTAGTGCCATTTTCCTGGGGAATAACCCCAAAAATCCAGGTGATGACCAATGTCTGCTATCTGATGCACCAAGATTAAGACATTCTGCATGAACTCTGAAACTATCAGGCAGACTTAACCCTTAGGGACCCTCTGGTAAATTAGACAAGCAAACTGAAGACAAATGTACTTGTCACGGCCACTCATTCCCTCTTCACAGCAGCAAAAGCCTTTTGGATCAGCCCATCTCCTTTCCAGACACTTGGATGTATTTCCCTAATCACATGCTGTCCCTATTCCCACTCCATAACCTAAAGGAGGAATAATAGAATTTCTGTAATTCTGTAATTCATGTAATGCTGTACAACACCCCACCATACCCCTCTGCCAAATTCTTCTCTTACTATGAAACATGTCTGCATTCTCTGCCAGCTCCCAGCCACAGGTAGGTTGGATGATGGGCACAGAGGTAAAACTCATATTCGAGTTGCATTATATTGCAAATGAAGACAGCTTTGTCCTGAATAGTACTATTCCCCACCTCATCACCTTCCACACATGCGTAAGGCCTATAGAACTGCATAGACAATGATTTTTTTTTAAGGTGTGTTAAATCAATATTTGTGTGCCTTTTTCTCTCTCTTAGTCTAAGTCAGCAGTGTAATATTCAGCTCTAAAAGAAGGACACAACTTCTGTTGTATATTGATAGAGACCAACAGGAAATGCAACCTTTTCTATTAGGAAAAGTTTTTGCAACCTTTAAGATGTTGGACTTACACCTTGTCTAGCTCAGCAGGTTTTTGAAGGCACCAAGGATAATGCACGTTGCCTAGCTCAGCAGGTTTTAGAAATTTGATAAGGGACCAGGGATAATGTGCCTTGACTCTCCTTTTGTAGTTGTTTTTATGTTTTCCAGTTCAAGAAATTTAACTATGCATTTGCTAAGACAAAGCCCTCCCAGCATTTGTGTTCCACAGGAAAGACTGGCAGCATACTCAAAATACTTGTAAAAAAAACCCAACTCTGATCACACACTTCTAAAGACTTGAGTATATTCAACTGATGAAATCACTGTTGCTACCAGCCTCTTTAGTGAGAGCAAATAGGACCTGAGAGCAGCGTTAAGCATGTCTTCTTGGAATGCTGCACCTACGTTTCTTGCCTGGGCTCAGGGACAGATGTCACTGAGTTTTCCTTAGCTCAAGCAGTCATTTCTTGCCTCATCCTGTCTCCTGCTTACATAGTTACCTTTTTATCGGAAGCGGTAGGAGTGGCGTAG
>NW_009917124.1:51143-92926 GCF_000696875.1 Nestor notabilis
CAGGATTTATATCCTGCTGAGGTGCTTATAGTATGTGCATCTACATGTGTATACACGTATATGTGCACATGTATACATGTATATGTATATGCATATACACGTTACAAATATATTTTGCACATATATGCACATATAAAGGAAAAAAGCCCAATTCTTGAAACATGAAATTTACACATAAATCTGAATGTGATCTTCTGTCTGAACGCTGTGACACCCACAATGATTAATAAGTGGCTGGATAGGGAAATTCAACTATGGGGTACTGGTTTTTTCACTGGATGGACACAGAAGGGCACAGGATTAGGTCGTTTTGTAAAATCTTAGTATTTCCAGTTTGAGAAAACTCAGTCTCAGCAGCCCAAATAATGCCTTCTAACACAGTCAGCAGTAACGTGTGCAAAGTTTTGTGGTATGTCTGTTTCAGGGCATTACTTTAACTCCTACAAAATCAGAGTTCCCATGTAAAAGAGGGAAAACTTTGTCTCCTTCTGCTTGTGAGCAGACTCAGAGCACAGAATGGAATAAGGACAGAACCCAGCTTGATAACTTTCTATCATCTTGGACATATTTTGGAGAGAGAAGTGTAATAGAAATCAGAGCTGGAGAGAGAGGAAATATTTTGGCCCTTTAAAGTCCTCACTAGCAAGTGAGCTGTGAGGAGCAGCTAAAGGGATCTGTAAGCTGGACCCGTCCTGAGCTGGAAAATGCAGAGACAGGAGTCTGGGAGGCGATAATAAATAGAAATGATGGAAGTAGGTAAAAGATGCATCGCTGAGATAACATAGAGGCTGCAGGATATTGTGAAATGTGAATCTCTTCCAGAGCCCTGAAGTGTTCCTCCCAGGACAGTGCTACCCTGTGCTCAGCAGAGATCTGGCACAGATGAAAACACTGCTGCTGTCCCAAAAATGAAGTAGGGGATATGTAATAGTGAAGTCAGAAGAGGCTTAATAATGTTAACAGTTCTCTGGATATTTTAACAGGTTTTAGAATACCTGGTGGGAATCCGGACTGCTTATCAATTTTAGATCTGTAACCCAAGTTAAGGGAGAAAGAATAAAAAAACCAATGGTCAGTGGTATCTGTTACCTGACCAGGATACAATACCAGGCTGAATCAGGTAACCACAGAATGAAAACTTTAGACTGAAAATCAGATCTAATCTGTCCAACAACAGGATGAGAATCAATTTCCCTTATTGTAGTAGCATAAGCACAGCTATGTGGGCTGAGCTCATGTTGAGATTCCCACCTGCAGGTACAATAAAATTCATTTTTACTTCACTGTAATGCTGTTAACATTTCTTGATATCTTACAATTTACATGTTCTAAGGATCAGGACTACCCAAACAGTAACTGGGATTTATATGTCATAACTATTTGGGCTACACAACACCTGCAGAAGAGCTGTTTCAACTTGTAAAAGTTCTTCCGCATGGGCTGTAGTGTATAACAAGAAACATAGAGTTAGAGACACAATGGTGAAACACAAATAGTGAAATCAACACTGTTCATACAGCAGGTAAAAATTCATTTTGGAGGGGCTTGGCACCATCTGTTACTACCTGTGTAACGGCACTTCTTGCAACTTACCAGCTAAAGCAAGGCTGTAAGGGGGACAGAAGCTGCTACTTTCTCTGTGTGTCTTTGTGGGGCAGTGGGAAATGAAGGGAAATAAAATTGTCCACATTAGTTGATACACGGGCAAAACTGTAATTTTGGAGGGGGGGGTTGTTTGCCTTGAAAGCTGTGTAAATCATCTTGAAACTGAATTAAACAGGTGGCTAACCACCTGTACATAATGATTAACTGTGCTTACACAATAATTTATGTGAAAATGCTGTCAAACCCTGATAACATCACATCTGCTACTACTGTAGTATATTGTGCGGTATATTTGTATGTATTATTTCTTTGAAAAACAGATATCATTGACCTCTTCCCTGTGTATTGCATTGAGGTATAGTGTTTGCACTAGAAAAGTTAGTATTCTGCCCACTGGTGTCAGTTTTGAATTATCTTATTTGTCCATATTGGGTCAGTTGAGCCAAAAATTCTGAAACTTTAAGCACTGCAAAGTATCTTAATTAGTCTGATTTTTTTTAGCATTAAAAATGTTACTGAAACACCTTACTGCTTATAAATATTTATACTTACTACCCTGCCCATATTTAGAGTCATATTGGAGTTTGCTTTACCTTTGACAATATTATAAACAAAAAAGTTTGGGGCTTTATTTTGTGCATGTAGAATCAAAAGCAGATTCTTGGCAGACACTATTTTAAAAAAGGATTACCTTTAAGTCTGTGAATGTATACTATAATGAACAGAAGCAAAATCAGAATCAGTCTTCATGGCATGTGGTCCCATCCTGTGAAGTTAATCAAATCTGTACATGAAAGTACAGTGCTAACACACTTGTGAATTTTGTGTGGCGGACCACCATAAGACTCACCCATCCAACCATTGCTGTGATTGACTATAAAAGTGAAAGATTGTAGAAGAACTCCAGAGTTCATACAGGTTTACAAATGGGAAGCTGAAATTTGGGTGAGTTTGTTTTCATGCGTAAAGCTGAAAATAGCAATGATTTGGTACCTGTTTCATGAGCTTTTAAGACAGCTCTCTGGTGAAAGGGCTCCAGCTTCCCTCAGTCAGTTGTGGCAGTCCCCTTCTTACTGTCATTTCAGCTACTCACTGGCAGTGTCCAGTTGTACCCAACCTGCACCCCAGTGAAAGAATTCAAGTTTGGTGGCACTCTTACACAGCTTATATGGCTGGCAGGTACTACAAGATGCTTGGAAATGTCAAATCAGATTCACTGGATTAGAAAAAAATTGTAACAACCATACATTTTAATGAACTGTTACTAATGGCCAATATTACCCCACTTAGATCATAGCAGCATGTTCAATTCATTGTACATTTACATAGGCATAAGTGACGAGACAATGTGTAGAGAACAGTAATATATTTTAATATTCAATGTTATTAACCCAGAGACTTAATGAGTTTTTGTAAAGCACCGCATCTATGTATATATTTTCTTACTGAATAAATTTTAATCACTGTAATGTTATTTAAACACCTGGCAGAAATATGTATTTCCATTGTAAATTGGTGACTAAACATACTGGAATATCTAACCAGGAAAACCAAAATAGGGACATTTTTATAACAAGGGAAATCATATTATAAGCCAACGTGTTATTAGGCTTTTTTAATTATTTAACTATAAGCCTAAAATTACCTTTTTCATATATTTGCATATTCTCAGTCATCTTAAAGTGAAACGGTTGGAGAATTCAGGTCAAACTAAGAAATACCATAGGAATCCCTTTCATAAAACACAAAGAACATTTTTTTATTATTATTAAAATCTGCAGGGAATCTTACTAGTGAACACTGTAACTAACTATGGATAATTTTTTAAAATGTATGTATCAAGAATCTGTGAATGCCTGGCTAATAACATACCTTTATGTATCTTTGGTTTAATATGTGTAAATGGCAGAGTTATAGCAGGGAACAGTACAGTTGCGTTACTCACTATGTTGGCTTTGTGCTAATTGCATTTTCCCATAGCTAGTCTCCATGGGCAACGTAAATCTTAGCCAGGATTATCCTGGCTGTTTCAGCCTGTGGAATAGCTTTGGCTACATGCCATGACATTAGAGCTAAAATGATAGTCCTGGTTCCTAATATCCAGGTAGCTGCCTGTCCCACAGGAGCTGGGCTCACTGACCCATGGGGCTCTTCCAGGTCTCCTGCTCTTCTTTTATTCAGCAGTTATTTAAAAGCTTCCCTTCCAGACCAAAGCCACTTTTTCAGTTGAACTGTAATTTAGGGAATGGTTTTAAAAGTTCTTACAATCAGCATCTTTTCAGTATTGTTACAGTTTTCACAATTACAACAGTACCAATGATTTAGGGAACGTGCAAGAGTAGACAATGTCATAATTTATTCTACATTTTATTTAGGGGTTGAATTTCAGTGCACAAAAGAGAATTTCTGCCTTTAGGAAATGCCATAATAATTTAAATCATGCTGGGGGCAGGAGCAGCAGTGTCTTTTGCAAATTTAGTTCAGAATGCTATCTGTGTGGGCTATCCTTAAGACTATATATCTAAGATGAAGTGTCCTCTGAAGGTGCATGTAGAAGGAACCTAAATAAAAAGGTTAAAGTAGTAACACCATTTTTTGACAACTAAATTTAAGGGAGATTAATTCCACTGCCAGTGGGATGAGAATTCCTCTAACAATGTGCTATCTTAAATCAGGACCAGCTCCACCAAAGTTGATAGTTGATCACAATTGTGAGCTATACTGAAATCCAGTTTATGTTTTTTTAGAGTGCATTCATGTTGCTGAGGTGTTAAACCTTTCTTGTGATGGCTTAGTTTTGAGAAATGGAGCAATTGTACTGCCAACCTAGCTGACAGAGATAAAACTTCTTTTCAGATGAACTTAAAGTGATTTAGTCTGAGAGAATTAGAAAAAACTTTTGTACATATTTATTTCTCTTCACATATACATTACTTTCATGCATGTCAAATAAACATTACAACTTTGAGAACATCCCTATACTGAGCTCATAACTTGATGAAGTTTATTTAAGCCTTTCATATTCTTTCTCTGCAAGTCCTATTTTTTCATGGGAGAAAAGATAAGGAAGAAAGCACTCATTACAAGAAACCTATCCTATGATGATAATGAAATAGTGTTATTACAAAGAAAGAAATCAGTGCATGAAACCCTCTGAAACATAAAATTCTATTTGTAACTCTCACAAGATGTCACAGATGGCCACAGAGGAGCTTTCATAGTTTCTCATGTAGGAAAAAAACATGCTTGAAAGAGAAATTCTCTTGCAAGGTGCTTTTGGATAGCTTTTGGAGTGTCTGAACAATACCCTCCCAATCAAGGGCAGACATATGCTGGGATAGAAGTATCTGGAATTACCATAATTCTTCCTACTTTGGTTTTTCTTCCCTCATTTGTAGGCATAAGAAACTCCACTGCACATAAAATCCTAGTAGTTAGTTTGGATATTAAACTAAGCTCAATTCACACAATTATTCAAACTTCAAAATTATTAAAAAAAAAAAAAAAAAAAAAAGACAAGTTCTGGGAAGTATTGCAATAAGAAAATACTCCTGTGTCAAACTGGATGTTTCCTACAGCTTTTAAAAATTTTGTTTCATTGAGGAAGTTCCTAAGTCTTGCCAAAGCTTTATGTCAAGGACTTAGATCCAGGACCAAGTACAAGCCTCTGCAGAAAGCTGAATCTCAGCCTTCATGAGCACACAGTCAGTAGGTCCTCACTTTATTCCTGAAGTTCTTTCTTTAATCTTACAACAATTCTGTAAAAAAAATATTCTCGTGGAGTCAGAGCTGTTTTATTATAAAAATTATTTTTCCAATTGGACAGAAAATAAATACACATCCACTGAAACTTCCAACATCGATTAAAGCCTCCTGACATTCTGCAAGACTACAAATGGAGTGAAATTATGAAAGAATCAGTTCCTATCTATCTGAAGTTCAACCCCAACCCATCAGTTTTCAAAGCCTTCATTAACTATCTTAAAATCACATCCTGAAGGTGAGTATAAAACTACACTATTTGCCTATTTCGTGTCTTCATTGTAAAAAAATTAAGACCAACAGCAGCTACGTTCCTTCTCCTCAAGTATGTGCGAAGAGTAATTAACGCCTTTCTGCTACACCTTACAAAATTGTTAGTAACTTTTCTAAATTAGTCCTAGTCATTGATATTAGAATTGCAACAGAGATATTCTTATTTGCCTGTACACCTGGAATCACCTCTGAGAGCACTCTTTGAGCAATGAAAACAGTAGAGAGGAGATTTAAAGGTTATGAGAACACTGCTGTAAACTCTCTGGGTTATTAGAACAGAGCCAGGAGTCTCCTTGATATTGGCATCCATTAAGGAAGGACACAAATATACCACTTCACCAGGAGCAATACACTTTTCATGTAGTTGCATGCCCGTCACTGTGTCTGTCCTGTTATCCACAGCTCCTGTTTCTGTGTTGCTGGTTCTCTGCATTCACAGTAGAACAAATAGCATAACAATCAGTTAGGAGAGCTTCAAATACCAATTGCAGTGGCAACGCTTCCAGTACGATTAAAATTCTAGCCTAACTCACATTTGATTTGGGGAGTCACTACTTCCTAACAGGATAAATGGAAGAATCCATTGAAAAAATACATAACATGTATTTTCTGTCTCCAGCTGAGCCTATATAGTCAGTTGGCCTCTGGACCCTTGGATTTTATATCTATCCCATCACTTTCCAAGCTATAATTCACTCCTTGTCTTTCAGCACTATGCTAACATGAACAGGCTTTTTTTTTTTTTGCAGTACAAAATCCTCTGACAAATACATTTGATGACTCATAATTGTTCTGCTTTGTTTCTTGCAGGGATGCCAAGAGCATAATGTCTGTTGTACAGGAGGTGACTGAATATTTTAACGCTTATCATTAATATTAAGCATGTCATTTCTTTTAAAAAAACTAATAAAAATCATCACCTCCATTGTGAAGTGTTTAATTTTTCCACCCCATAAAAATGTAGAACAGATGTAAATCTGAAATAATCAACTCAATCAAGTGTTCAGAAAAAGACAAGAGGAAGAGGCCTGTCATCCTCGACATAACACTATTTCGGAAGCTATGGTTGCCCCAAATGATGGCTCTATCCTCTCTCTGTGGATGCCTCCACCTGTTCAGATTTTGGGGCAGAGATTCCTTGAGAATGTGGATTGCAGGTTGGGTCTCCTCTGAGGTGACTTCTTTATGTTGCACAGGGTAGAAAAGGTCTTGCTACCTTGGCACTTCATGGCAGTCTAATTTGTTTACACTGTGTGAACTTCCCTCTTTTCCCAAAGTTAATAGAAGAGGATGATGTCTTGATAAATGCTCCTAGCACCCAGTAATTGCGTCACACTCACATCCTATTGTCCCATAAAGATCCGTCTTTTCTCTTTAAACTGACATGGCAAATCATTAATGGACTGCATTGCAAGAAGCACAGAGAAAAAAGCACTGATAGTATAGCAATTCTCCTTGGTAAGAAAATTACTCCCTTCATTTAAATCTCCCTGTCTCTAGTACAGTGTCCTAAAAAGAAGTTCTTTTTATTTCATTCTTTATTTTTCTTGTGTTACTGTTGTCCTGTTTGATGTCAGAAGCCATGCCAACAAGGAATATTGGCAATTCATGCCACCATCTCTGTCCTGTCCGTGAGTAGACTTCCTATATCTGCAGCACCATAAATACCATTAGCGTTTAGATGATGGCCAGGGTTCCTTTTTCTTAATAACTTAGTTGCTTCTGTTTAGGTTTTGATTTTAAAATCAGTATCTGGGCTCATCCTCTACGTCCTCTTCCAGTTGACACTACAGAAAACAAACACAGGCTGGTGAGTCTGCTGTCTGCATGATCCCTTTCCTGACCACCTCTGCTGGGCAGGTAGTCTGCACCAAAGTACTCAACAATTCCTGATGATTTACTGTTTGAACAAAGATAGTACAAAAGTTTAAAATGCATTTTGTTCATTAATGTACTTCTTGGGTTCTATTAATTACTATGTAATGGTAATAAATGCATGCAGCAAGGTATTACATGTTGATAAAAGATGATGTTAACTTCTCAGGACTTGTGATATCAAGGTTTAAAAAACATAGCAGCTACTAACTATGCTGGACCTCTCAAAATAAACATCAAAATAGAGCTGCTGGTCAAAAGTAATAGCGAAGAAATGATGGGATTGACAATGCAAACAGTACCAGCCAGCTTTTGTAGTCTGGTTCCTAATTATTTTTTCCAGACATCACCAGCTCCTCAAAGCAGGATGTTGTCTAATAACCTCAGCTAGCACTGAAAAAAATACTTCTTTTACAAGCTGAGATTCATCTCATCTGACTGTAGATGTCCCAGAGGTAGATGCTGAAGTCTACACCAGTTATTCCTGGTTTCATCTAAAGCTAGAGAAGATAAAGAGGAGCAGTGATCACAGAAAGAATTTATTTCACACAACTCAGACATTTTTCTTGGTTGGAGTAAATCCCCACTGAAGTGCCTTTTACTACTCCTTGGCTATAAAAAGAGCTAAGGACAAAAAGGAAAGACTTAGATACTCAGCTTTAGAGATGCCAAAGAGAGGAAAATAAATCTCCAAACTAAACCCCTATTCCTAAAGGTTACAGAGAAATTCTGAGAAAATGAATGAAGTATCCCCTGAAGGATGGAAAGCTGGAGACAAACTGCAAATCAGTCTATTACACTTTTAGCTATCTTCATGATCCTTAGAGGTCTTATGAAGGATTTCTTTGAAAATGTATTAAAGTAGAAGTATAGACTGAAGGCTGATGTGAACATCCAGAAGCCCCTGACAACTAGGAGTATTACTCTGCCTTTCACTGGATGTTTACCAGTAATTGCTTGCTTTAAATCTGAGTGATTCCTTGATAACACATTTTAACATTTTTTTATACAATGACCTCTTTAGCTAATGACTTAGACCAGACATTTGTTTGCATTTACTGCACTTACTTTTTTTCATAGTAGGTGACTAAGTTCCTGCTGTCAGCAGATGAGTTCCCTGTCTGCATGTCCTTAACAGAGATCTAATGACAGATGTAGCTTTGTTCAGATATTTTCAATTCTGCCTTTAGCGTGCAGTCACTCAGTATCTAAAATTAGACACTAAATGAGGCTAAGATATAGCCTCACTTGTTTTCTGTTTCTTTATTCAGGACAATTTCAGGACCAACTGAACCAAAGACATTAGTCCTTAAGTTTCTGGTATTAAGTCTGCTTGTGAGCACTGGATTTATGAAATCCATAAGGAACTGTGGAAAATGTAATACGTTGGTTAAGACAGATATGAAGTCCTTGAATCTCAGGGCTGTTTGTATTTTGAGCAAGTTCTGCATTTTTAAAAAATAGCTTTTATTTATTTTTTCTGTATGGAATAGGTCTTGGTGTTGTGTGGTCAACCTGACAGACTGGAGGACACTGCCATGATATGGGGTTTGTCTGATAGTCTTGCCAGAGTCACTCAGTTACACTCTATTTTGTGTCTGTTATTTCTGGTTTCTCTACTACTGCCCAGAGCTACACTGAGGACCAAGGGGATGATCCTGAGGATCTTTTCCATTACTCTGGACTACATTTGCAATACATGGCTATGTGCATGCTGAATACCTCACTTTCAGGCTACCTTTTTTCACTTAAAACATCAGTTTATTGCCTCACACTCCTTCACCATGAATATTAGACTTCAACTAATGCCACTTCAATCTACAGATATTGCCACAAAGAGATACTTAAAAAGAAAATAGTTAGTGCAGACATCATGGCTCTGTTAAAATTTGCCTTTTTTACATGCTCAAAGCAACACTGGCCTTTTAAGCAGAAGTTCCTTCCTTTGTGTGTAAAGAGTGACTGATTTTTGCAACCACATTTCTTGCTCTAAGCAGGAACACCTAATTTGTGCTTTCCTCCTTCCTTGTTCACTGGTTTAAGAATAAACTAGCACCATGCTTTCTCATGTATGATTTCTGGAAGACACCTTCAACGTGGGAATTCAAATAGGCAGTGGTCATCTATGTCTTTTATATGGGAAAGAATACTTGTCCAACTAAATCCTGGCTACAGGGGAGATTGTCTTAAAAGGGTTAAAGAAACAGCTTTGTAAAAAAGATTGGAAATCATTGTTTTGTGACAGTGCAGTCACAAAACATCTGACTTTATGCTTTAATTATTGGAAAGACTGGCAAAGATCTACAGAGGGTGTTTACTAATGTGATTAAATCTCTAAGACTTAGAGACATTTGACGCATGCAGTCCACGTGTTTTCTGCTTTGCTGTCTCATACAGTTTTGTTTTATGGAGGTGTAATAGTGTTAGGGTTATTGAAGTAGCATAGTTTCAGAAGATTGGGTTTTCAAACATTTCTTAGAAGCCTAGCGTCAGGTTCCCAATTTTGAACAGCAAGCTCACAAAGTGATCTCTTTTGCGCTTGTGGGTGAAAAGGCATTGCTTTGGAGTATCAAGGAAGGTCTGCCCTACGTAGGGATGTGTGGTACACGGATCCCCATGAGAGCACTGGCCAGGCTACCCTCACACTAGGAGTGGGGCAGGGCAGACCGTTGATGGAGACCAGTGTTTGGAGTAAGTAGGTCCTATTGCAGAACAGGTTTTAGTAAATCAGGTGATTAAGCATGGACAACTCAAGAGATTTCTTGTGGTACTGAGAGTTACTCTGAGCTTGCTGATGGTATTGAGGAAGGCATAGAAGATGTGCTTCATCCTTGCAGCCTCCCTCACTGCTGCTGTGTCTCCATTGCCCAGCAGCAACAAGAAGTGTCCCTTGCAGGTCCTCCCATTACCCAGACCTCCCTCCATCCCAGGACAGGAGCAGTCTGGGTCTCTACAAGTGGCGGGCTTTGCCTGTGCCAATGAAATGCTCCGAGCCCATCTTTCCAGAGCAAGTATCTCCATATGGTATTACCCTGTGCTGTGTACATGGCACAAATCTGTCTGGAACAAGCTCTACTGTGCAGTGCAGAGACATGCCCTCAAAGACACAAAGAGTTAACACAGTGTAATTTTCCTAATAAAACTAAAGGCAGTGCATCATTTTTTTGTAAGCTATGGCAGGCTGTGTGACACCATGTAATTTTTGAGGAATTTTATACTTTGCAAGGAAAACAACAATACCCTGAACCTTTTTAAGACTAGGGTTTTTTTCTGCCAAAAACATCAATTTGCTTTATCCTGATTGCAGTAGTAAATATTGCAGTGAAGACATTTAATGATGGCTACAAAGATTCCTTTATTTTACCCTGTAAAGGGACATTTCAGAAGTTTATCAAGCATATTCAACCACATCTCAAGCAAATGAAAAATACTACGCATGTATATGTGCTGAAGTAGTCCTTATAGGAACAAATGCAACAGAAAAGCAGTAGGCAGCATTAACATGTACAAAGTATTCCAAGCCCTTCTGTGGCCTATCTGGTAAATAAGTATTTCTGTACGGCACAGGTAGGTAAACGTAGGAGTTACTATCATATCTCTTAGTGCCAACATGCTACTGATGAGAGACAGTATAAGCAACCCAAGACCCCAGGTCTCGCCTGCTGCCTGGCTGCCTGGGTTGAGAACCATGAATAGCGTCCCTAAGGCTGATACAGGAGAGAAACCCACCTTGCAGACACTCAAGAAGGGATCCCAAAGAAAATCTCGTCTCTTCTTGGATATGTGGTTCCCCCCTTGGCACCCTAGCTGAGATAATGTCTTATACATCAGTCTTTGCACACAGTCACATGTAAAATTAGACCCAGTATGATTGAAAGACAAAGTCACGACTAAAATTCACAGAGATCATCCAAAAACCAGCTTCTCGTGGGATTATCTCTCACAAATGTGACATAACTCAGTCCCTCCCACTCTGGGTAGGCAAGTTGAAACAAATGTTTTTAGTAAGTCAGTTTTTCCCATTTTGTTTAAATAAGAAAACTCCAGCCCCAGCTGTAGGGTCCCCTTTAACAGCAAGAGGATAGGGAATAATACAGGGTGTTAACTTAAGTGGGAGGAGGAGCTGCTCCTTAGTCTGAGCTCAGAATGGATTTGAGGGCCATTGCCCTGTGCTCTCCTCTGTTGAGTCTGGAGGCAGAAGTTCGTTGCTGTTGTGCTGGCTGTTCCTGGGAAGCTGAAGTGCCCTGTGAGTCTCAGACTGCTCTTCTCAGTCATGAGGAGTCACAGACACTCACTGGCACCTCAAGCTCTAGCTCCCTGCCTAATGCAGGACCTCGCAAACTTTGGGAGCAGCAGTCATTTAGGGAGCTGGAGATTGATGTTCACCACCAGCAGAGTTCTTCAGTCCCCAGAGCTGGCATAGCCTGATAATTGCTTTAGACCAAATGCTGCACCTTATTCTCCAGCCACAGCTTCACCACACACTAGGCATGACTTCTTTACTGACTTGCTCTGCGGTCATCCCACCTTTGAAGAACACCACAGCCCTGCTTCTCTGTAGTCCTCATATAACCTTCCTATGAAGGGAGAACACCTTACTTTTTGTTTTGGTTTGGTTTTTTTGGTTTTGTTTTGTTTTGGTTTTGTTCAGCCCACCACCTCAACAGCTACTCCAAATTATTCTTCTACTGAACATTTTCTTTTTCCCCTACCCTCTCAGAAGCACAAACCTATTTTCTGATTTAAAGTTATTTAATGTTTGCTTTTCTGAAGCACCATACAATTTAATGGAATCCTTGAGTACTGCATATGCTAATTATTGTTGTTACTACGTTGTACTTTACTACATTTTTTTAAACTATTATTTTCTTATTGATGGGTATTTCAAACGATTCTTTAATAGATATAAAGGACATAGTGAATTGTAATAGAAGCAATGTAAGATAGGTTTCATCCTTTGGCAAAACAAGATAAGAAAGCACATTGCGATATACACTTACATTTTGAAATGACAGAATATAAGAATTAGGGTATTGTGAACCTTAAGATTACTAATGGGAAGGCTACTTAAGTTTTAATGACATATTTTTCAAGATGATGTTGGAGGGCCAGTATGCAGTAGGCATTGCCAGTGCAAGACTCTTGGGAACAATGTGCAAATGTATACAAAGCTGTTTTGATAGTTAAACAGAGATATATGTTGCATGCAATTTAGAGAAAATCTAAAGTAGATTAAGCATGTCATTCCCTCATATTTTTGTGGCACTGAGGCATGTCTATAAATCCCAGTGGGTACCTAATAGCATCTTTACACATCTAAAGACATTTTGAAAACCTTGCTTGTTGTGTCAACACTGAAGAGCCCACTAAATAGCCACAGGGAACTTTCAACCCCCTACTCACTCTGATGGGGGATACTGAAGGACTGAATTAATAATGGAGAGTTCAAATGGTGTACAGCAAAAATGGGGAGTACAATACAAAGTGAGGAATTGAGGCTTGTATGGGGCAGTTCATATGAAATCCAGAACAGGAATAGGATGCGTTTCACCTGACTGCATACTTGGTTGCAGAAATACTGATAAATGAACCCTCAGGAGCTCAAAGCTGAAATGATGATCCATTTGTTACTTGCTGTGTTATCTCTGCTAAGCGGTGCACATGAGTATGAAATTCACTTCTACATGGCTCCTGAAAATGACAAAACATTTCTTATCTAACCACAAAATAAGACAGATGATCCATAGTTACTAATGGTACTGACAAGTAATCTTGTCTGACATTCTACGTACAAGCATTTATTAGTAATTTGCTAAAGAGAGGTCATATGACTAACTAGAGTCAGTTAGTCATTGAGTTTGGCTGTATCTCATTTTAGGATCCTGTGAAAAGCTAATCTTTAACCATCTTTGAAACATGTAAATTTAAAGTAATCACCAGTGGCAGCATATATAAAAAGAAACAGCTCTTGCTTATCATCACGTATGTTTTGTAGTGTGCTTGAGTCCAAGTCCCAGGATTATGAATTTGTTTTCAGAACTTCACATCAAGCATGCTCAGTAGTCCTTTTTTTCTGGGAGGGGAGGGGGACAGACAGGTTACCATTCATTTCCCTTTTCCCTTCTTCCTTTCCATGACATTACAGGAAAATTACACATTTCCCTCTTGGTGTTTTAAAGGTGTAAGGATTAAATATGTACAAAGTATTTTTCAATAACAAGTCTTCAGAAAAAATGGCATCTGGAACACTGTGCTAACCGTAAGCTTTCTTACTCACTGGTGTTATAGCTGATGTGGAAGAACTACCTATGAGTATTACAACTCAATTCCTGTTCTGATCCTATGCAGCAACTAAAGGAGGCAATGCAAAAAAAATTAATTGTAACAGAAAGAAGCTTAATTCATTCCTTCTTGGAAACAATATTAATGGAGATAGCTGCTAGAGGCTATACCCTTATCAAAGAGTGTGAGACCAAGAAGAGTAGCTATGTGGAGTGGAACAGTTGGTGCGGAAGACTTAAAGATCTCATTATATACAGTTTAGGGTTTTCTTCACTGCTAACATGCTCTAGTCTGATCCTGTGGTCTGTATGCCTGCTCCAAAAGGAACTTGCTGCATAGAGATTGCATCCCCAAGGCAAGCAAAGGCTCACTGACTGAGGACGGTGAGGACATCTGCTACCCAAGTATTCTCCAAATCCCAGCTGAAGTGCCAGCATAACACACCCTGACAGCTGGGAAAGTCCTGCTGCTCATGACCTCAGTTCTGAGAACTTTTATTGTGGGTGATATTTGAAATACCAGGATTTCATCTGAGTGTTGGCCTTACATTCCTGAGGAGCTGAAGCTTAAACAGGAGCAGGAGGTTGGACTAGATGATCTCCAGAGACGTCTTCCAACCTCAACTACTTGGTGACTCTGTCACAATTTTTTTCTCTGACCTATGTTTCACTCACAGGCTTTAGAATTTGGTAAGAAAATGTGATAAAGACCTAAAAATCCTTTATTTGTTTTTTTTTTTTTAAAGATAAAAATACCATGCATCACTCCCCAGCAGTGTGCTGAGGCTATAGCCTTAGGGTCTTGAATGTCACAGGCATAGAAAAATCAAGGATTTCATCTTCATGTGGGTTCTTATGGAACTAAGTTCACCACCTAACAGGAAATACATTTCCTTATGCATGCAGAGTGGCACCCTTAAGTGTTTCAATGTCAAGAAAACTTGTCAAGAAAATCTTTCTGATCTGCCAAGATCTGAGTTCAGAGACCTGCCTTACCTAACACGGATGAGGAGATCAGATGCTAAGTCAAGCAGGAGCAATAGAGATGTTACTGATATATGTCCCTATCCTGCACTCAGATGTCATGTGGTTAAGTCAAGAGGAATTGAGAAAGCCTTATGATTGCTAAAGGATATCCATGAGATAGAGACTGTGATTACATACTGTTACTAATCGGGTTTCTTCGAAGATTATATTAATTTTAAATAGTATTTTACTTTTGGTTTAGAAAGCAATGTATTTAAGTTGTGTATATGAATCAAAATATGCAAGTGTAATGTTTTTTGTTATACATTTTATTATTTCATGATCTGATTTAAATCTATTTTGACTTATTAATATCTGGTTGCATCTTATATGTAATTGGCTATTTGTATAATCTAATTGATATGACTTCTCCCTAATCTGAAAAACTTCTGAGATACTGCTTACGTGATGTGATAGTTCATGCTCTCGATGAGCTTGAGTTCTAGTCTGTATTCTGGTATCATAATTTTTTATTATTATTATGATTTTAATTTTTATTACCCTAATAAACAATTATACTTATCTGGAAGAAAAGTGAGTTCTTTCCACTAGTGAAAAGAAACTAAACAAATTACAAATGAAGCAAAAGCATATGACAGTGTTGCTTTCATTTTCCTTCTATTTAATTTGAAAGAATGCCCCTTTTGTGCTGACACTGAGGTTGTAAGTATTATAATTAAATGTTGTATTAACATGGGACTAGCCCGCTATGGTAAACACTACCTTAGCAGGAGATTTTTGCAGGGTTAATCAGTTCTATGGTATTCTCTCTAACTCTATTTACTCTTTTCATACCAACCCTATCTGTTTAACATTCTGTCCATGATTTTGATTCTTACAACTTTACACGTACTGTTTGCTTTCACTTACTAATCTATTTTACAATGTGAAGAGAAAGTATTATTTTCTGATTGCAGTATCTAATTCTGCCTCAACTACGCGTTTCTCCTATTGGCAGCGGTACTCTGCCATGTTTTCCTAAATACATCTTCTAAGTAATTCTTTTTGCAGCTCACTTTTCATAAGCAAGGAGCAAAAGGAGGAGAGATATCTAGTGCCCCTCTGATTCTTTTTCCTGTACCACTGCATGACAGAAAACATGTGGAGAAGGAGCATATGGATCTCTTTCATATATTTAAAGTATTTCTTTGAATCTTCTTGAGACCAGCAAAATACTTCACTTTTTTTTGAGTTAGAGAATTTTGAGAAAAAGGAAATGAGTTTGCTTACCTAAATAATAAGAAAACCCCAAATACACCAACATAGAAAACTGCACCTAGAGCATTTCCAGAAAGGTGACTAGATCCACATCCATGTGATGAAGATCCAAATGGCCCTTGGGAAGATCAAACTGAGAGCTGAGCTGCATGATTCAGGATCCACTTCTTCCACATAAGAAACACTACAGAAATTAAAGAATTAAATGAAATACACTGTCCTAGTGACTCAATCAAATGGGTTTTGAAAGTTCTTGCTCTGGGAGTTATCAGGAGGTGATGATCACTAGACAAGCTAAAAAATGTTTATTGCAACAGTGAGGCTCTCAAAGTGAATTTACCTCTTAGAGGTTGTTGCCTAAATAAATTCAGACTATATAATCCAGAAAGATTGTAAGGCACTAATTTCAGCATTTCTAGTAAATGAAGACCCTGAACTCTGAAAATAGAAAGCTTGGAATGAAAGACATATCTATTCAGACTAGAGAGCTGAATTCAAGTCTTGACTTTAATAATGATGGGCAATAAACCACCTTTGCCTGCATTCTCTGAAGCAGGTTGTTACCCCACAAAGTAGCCAAGACAGATCTTCTAAGAAACTATAAACTGAATATTGCATTTTTTTCTGCTAGTATAAGCTCATATTTCCTCAGTGTTTCTGAAGAAAATTCACCTTTCATACCAAAATTTTTATAATGCTGTAAGTTCTAAGAACCTTACTTTGCTATGTCTAAATGTCTCATATTTCTGTCTCACTAATTAATATTGTATATAATATTGGGATTCCTCATGTTCTTAGTAATAACACCAGTTACCGGTAATAGGAGTCATAGTTACTTATTAAAGAAGAGTAGATGTTCGTTCAAGCTGCAGTTTGCAGAGCAGTGGGTTAAAAAATATAGCACATTCTCAGCCCTAAATTTTGTAGGGTTGATATGCTGGCCCTGTTGAAGTCAATTAAAATTTTGCCATTGATTTCCGATGGTGAGAGTGTTCCGCAATACAGGTTTGGACTGTAAAATAAATCAATATTATTTTAAGACATTTAATGGTTGAATTCTGTTTATTTTTAATTCCCTTGGTTCCTTCATGTAGACCAAGAGAAATTCATTCAGAGGACTTTGTGGCCTGATAGTTTAATGAATATGATTTAGACACAAGGCAACAGCCTAAATCATGGCATTGCTTTCAGTTTTCAAACTTCCCTTTTATAACCAAGGTGTTTCTTGGCACAACAAAATGAAAAATTCAGATGCACTCACACACAAACATAGACATATCAAAAAAGCTAAAACAGACATCTCCAATATATTGTTAATAATGATCTGGTTTTGTGTGAATACACAATATGTAGATACACTTTACATATATCTGCCATCTCCATCATTAGAAAATGAGCAAAAGTGGTTAATTTTGAAAGAATGTTCACAAAATTGTAGCATGGAAAATCAGGTTGCAGGCTGAGACCTTGCTTGCCCAGTTTTGCCTAGAATCACTTTCCCCAACATAGATATTAATCTCTGAAAATTTTAGTTTAAGGGATGCACTGACACCATCAAGCTCTGTATGTACTTCACTAAGTTGTTATGAAATTGAACATGTATTTTTATTTTGCAGTGTATTAATTTTCAGATCTACAATATGCTGAAAAAAAAGCATGACAATTTTATGCCTATTTGAAGTTAAAGGAGATTATTTAGCTCATAATGTCACTGCAGCAAGCAGGTTGGTTAAGCTACCACATGGCATTTGATATGACAGAATTACTACAGCTGCTATATATAAATATGTATATATGGACTATAGTTTTAGAGAATTAAAAGGAGATTTTTTTTCATTTAAAGTTATTTTTTGTATAGCTTTGGTTTTAAGTTCTAGAAAGGCATCTTGGCTATTTTCATATTTTGTAAAGTAGAAAGAAACACATTTATCATTATTAAGTGCACTACAATATACTATTTACATAATGACATACAGAGTAGGCACATGTGTATTGTATTTTAGACAACGTTGTTCTTGCATAATTTATCCACTCAGTATACACAGTTTTCCTCAGTGAGGGAATACATCCAACATATTCATAACACCCATACGCTCCAAATATTTGGACCACTCTGAGATGTTAAGGGAGTTACTTCATGAGACAGATCACACGCTCTTGTTTCTCTGCGAAAATTAGGTGGTACCTTAATTAATACTGAATTGCAGTGGAATTCCATGTGAGTACTTACAACATTCACCAGGCTACAGAATGAGTTAATTATGATCAGTGTTATTACAGTGCATACCAAATGAATTAATAATGCTGGCACACTTAAAATGAAGTGTTATCCAGGGCTGTGGTAGAACATGTAAGGTTAAATATTATGTGATGAAAGGCATTATGCGCACAGCGGGAAGAAGCAAAACTCTGTCTCTGTAGCTCCACACTCACAAGCACGGTGTCTGCTAGCATCCTGCATGCTTCCTATTTGAACAAGTCAGATAGATACATATTTTCCTGCAGAAACAGTATTCAGCAACACTTTCTAGCCATAGTTAGCTTTACAGGGGGAAAAACATATCCTATAGAGAAGAGGTATTTTACAGCAGTACTCTGAAGGTCCCTTTCTCCTATACAGCTTTTTTTTGGGTATCTATAATGTTAAAATAGTTCACTGATAAAACACTGGAGACAGAAAGAATACCTGAATCTCTTACAGCATGCTGCTCCAAGTCATGCTGTCACTTACCAGACACTGTGGACTCTAGCTGGAATGAAATTATGAAATACAACAACCTGGCTTACCTAATAAATTACTGCTTCATAACCTTCTGAAGATAACCTGCCTTGAAATCATTGTGAAATTTTTGTTTAGATATATTGCAAGATTTGATATCGATTATAGATTTGTAAGATGTGAAAGCATAAAAAGATTTAATCAGACATAATTATTTTTATGCCCACTACTCAAAAATACGCAGAAGTGAATTTAGGGTTATTTGGCATCCAGTGGGAATTGTGTTTATAAATGTTGAAACAGCTGTTGGCAAATGTAAGTGTTAAAGCGAGGAAAACAGCTTTTAACTTCCACTCATCAGGTTTATAATAAAGGAATCCTTTTTTCCGTATGAGGGCTAGACTCTGATCCATGTACGCTTCCAGCAGCTTCACTGAAATCCCTCAGTTCATCCTACGCTCATAAGCATGGCCAAGAGATAAAAATTTGCCCTCTAAATTTTGCCTAGCTCTTCACTGGCTTTCTTATTGTCTGTAATTACAAACACATAAAATACAGTAATCCCTGGTGGGATTAATATAAATGAAAGGATAAAATGAGGACTACCTGCATTTTTCTGTGCCTTAACCCTTTGCCTCTTACCTCTGGCAAGAGATGCCTGTACTACTTACCATATATGCACCCACCCTTACATGTGGATCGCATGCCTGAAGGTTCTACTAAAGACAGCCAAGCACATACTTAAAAATATGTTGGTACTTAACTCTTGTGTTCTTCAGGGCAAACATACAGCTTCACTTTCCTAGTTTGAGTTTTAAGTTTTTTAGCAGGGTCAGTCTACTTTGTACAAAAGCAGGCACATTGATTTAATGTATAATAGTTCTGCGTGCAGTGCTCCTGCCAAGTCCTCACAGTTTGGCTTCTATTAGAAAATCTGTTTCCTTTTAAGTAATTTTTGATGTCTTACATTATATCAATGAATTATTTTGTGTTACATCTTTATTGGATTACTCCCGTGCATTCTAGACAAATAAGCTAAAAATACCTAATTTGCTCTTAAGAAATTCCCCTCCCAGTTCTAGATTTAAATGCAATGATTTTGGTTTGAAAATAAGTGAACAACGGAAATCAAAATGGTCAGTGATTCAATAGCACAAGTTAGACTGGTGCCAGGAAACTATTTATGAACTGGAAGAAATACCCTTTATGGAACAGCAGTGGTGTCTGACCTGTCTACACTTACAATATTCAAAGTTGTGATTTTTAGACAACCAGCAAGGGTAAAACTCACCACTACTAACTACATTTTTAACTCAAGAGTACATTACAACTTTTACATATAATTTACAATTTCGAAGATGTAACTAAGAGCTGACTGTGTACATCACAGGCTTAATCCTAGTATCTGACTTTATCAAATGATGGGGTTCTCTTTCATTGCTGTGCTCTATGTTATTGTGGAAATCAGTAGCATTTCCAATAAATTATAGATGGACCAGTATTAAAGGCTCTTCGAAAACCATAGTCAGTCATCTCCTACTCAACCCTTTTATGCTTCTATTAGGATCCTTTGAAAACCATAGAGTGCCCTCTGTTGATGAGAATGTATTCCTTTAACATACTAGAGGTCTCACACAGCAAATGTTAGTTTCATCTTTTCCAATGCTTCAGTTTAAAAAAAAAACGCTATTTCTGCAAAAATGAAGTTGTTCACTTCAAGACTGATATTAGAATACAGAAGTGTAAAAAAACCCCAAACCACAACCAGCTGCATTACTAAGTATCTACACATAATACTGCTGATTAGAAAGATACATACCTGGCAGTGCTAGTTAAAAGCATTTTCTTTCCCTGCGTGTGCATGGGTATGCACATGTCTGTTGATTGGTGCTTACCATCCCAGACATAGTTACACGTTTCTAGTAATATAATGAAAAGTAGTATTTTTAAGAACTTGATGCAGAGATGCTAGATGCCACAGAATACAGTGAGCTACAAAAATGTGTAGTAAACGGTGATTACTTAATCTTAACATGTTCTCCCAAAAAGAAAAACAGTTGAGTGCAGCTTTTAGCTCCCATCTTGTCTCTGCATGATGCAGAAAAATTGATGGCCTGGCTTGCTGGTGACTCTTTGAAACTAAGTCCCAGCAAGCCTTGATAAAACAGTAAATTTTATTGCAATTTCTGAGCAAGAATTCATGGGAGGATGAGAATAGTTCTATAGTTCCTTTTTTTTTTTTTTTTTTGTAATCTTCTTTCCCTTCTCATCTGTTTGTTGTCTGAGTGTAAGCATTGTTATATTTAGGACTGTTTCATATGTTAATTGATTGAGGATGTCAACACCGAAAGTGATTGATTTGCATTAAGAATAAAATAACATATCCTCTTAAAGACTTTATTGAAATGCTGAGAACAGACTTGCACTTTGTGGTGAATCTTGAGATAAATAATAGTGTATACTTAATATGGTAGTTAATTAAATAGTACAATTTATTTTGTGTCTGTGTCATTGTACAGTTAATGATTCATTTGTAGAAGTAATTGTTCTGTGCTATTTTGTAATAAAGGAAGACCAATTTTCATTCTTCTGCACCCATTTGAAGACATAGTAAAAAAGGAAGAGTTGTATAGTTTAATTTTTTTTACCGTGTTAGGACTTCAGTATTAGCTGTTAAGAAATATTTTCTAATGTTTAATATCTGTGTATTCAGAAATATGCTGGTAACTATGAAAGCATACAGAAAATTCACCTTTTGACTCAGGATAAACTGCTAGCAAATACAGTAAATTAACATTAATTTCCTAATATAAAACATATAGACCTAAGCCAGAAGTCTAGAAGTTAAAGAAAGATACAGAAACTCTGTTTTTCAATGATCTTGCCTCCTGCAAGATTTATTCTCCAAATGTGATTTTTTTTCCGATGTTGTAATTAAAACATATCTTCATGAAACTGATGTTTTATTAAATTGAGAGTATGTTAATACTTTTTTTTTAAAGTACATTCATCAATACTATTCTTGCATATAATCTTCTTTTTGTCAGGTCCATAGATTAAACCCATTTCAGTTCCCATTTCAGCTGTAAAATGAAATATCTCAAATACAATTTCGTGGAAGAAAAAAGAAAAAGAATAAATGTCAAAAGAAAAACACAAGTGTGTTTTGGAAAATTAATGATATATGTTAACATTCATAGTGATTACCATTTGCTTTGAAATCTTAATGGTTCTATAGTTTCACACACATTTTTGGTAACTACTACTGAAAAATAAACTAAATTTTAAAAATAATAATTAACAACATACAGGGGGAAAAAAGAGAAACCAGATAAATGCTCCCTGCATTTTTTAAAAAAGGAAAGTCTCATATTCATGAAAAATAATTGAAGTGTGTACATTTAAAATGTTTCCTTTGGCTTACCTGAATATTTTTTAAAAATTCCCTCAGAAATAGTGGAAGTAGTACGTACAAATCACTTCCAGTATAGAAGACTCTAATTGCAGAGTATTCCCATGACACACAAAACATTATATTCCTGTTTTCTGCCTGTCCTAGTAGCCACAAGAGGGCACTCTGCTTTTGTGTGTGGCGTCGTTTAACTACTGTTCGTAGTTTCTGGATGTTCTTTTTTCAAATACGTTCTTTTTCTTTTTTTCTTTTTTTTTTTTTTTTTTTTTTAATTCCCGTTTCAAAGATCATCTATTTTACCACTGTACATAATGTACATAATTGATGAAATGATAGGATAAAAAAGTCTGAATGAATCACTATACTTCTACAACTTGACTCACTTGATTGATGTATCCTTGTGGCGATTGCACTACTGGTGCTTTTACAGACACGTTTTGTTGAGTTGAGAATATATGATACAACCAAACCCACCACTGATGAGGTTTGTTTTATGGAGAGATTGAACTCTAGGGCAGCATTAAACAGAAGCAGGACTCACTCTTCTGAGTCACATCAGAAGCAGGTGCAGACCTTCTTTATTACCTGAGAAGAGGGAGTACACTGAAGTAAGATGGTGTGGGTATAACCACACCTCCATGAAATGTCATTTTTGTTGTCAGGCTATGCCTTGACTGTGACATATTCTACAGCCAACAGCTAGTTGTAAGTTGTACTCCTTCTACTTGCCCCTAAAATATCTATTTTATTAATCATTTAAAATGTGATACATAGCAGCCCAAACATAGCATTTTTTCCAATATATATTGTCTACTGTAATACATAATATTTGTGCTGTACATAAGTAAGGAACATGAACAAAAGTTAATAGGTATATCTTCAAACTAGGCACAGAAGGCTGCCTTGTTTTTTAAGTATCCTAGATTATACATAGTTTTAAACCATGCAAGACTAAGCTGCTAACTAGATTTCCAAGTAAGCTTTCCAAGAAGAAAGCTGTCTAGAAAAGGCACAGTGCAGTCCTTTTTATGCCCATGAATCACTTATTTTCAGAAACATAGGGTGCTTTTCACTGAGAGCTGCATCACAGTGAGGGGAGGGATGCTGGTGTCTTTCACCTTTTCAGTTTTTTGATGGTCTGTCTCCACTTGGAAGACCTTTCTTCACATTTTGTCATTACCAAAACCACAAGTAAGCATTGTCCTTTTAGCTGACCCTTTACCAGATCCATGCTGGGTCCTGGTATACCGTGTCACGTAGAGAGATGGATAACATTCATTCCATATGTGGTTTATCTATCGTGTATTTCAGATGTTAACCATCTTTCCACCAACTTCTGCTCAGATGCTCAAGAAAATGGATAGGATTTCTCCCATGGAAACTTTCCCTCAGGAAACCCTCCCTATGGAATCCTTCAAAGACATTTCCCTTCCCATGCTGACCAAAAAGATCTGCTTTTTTAGCTTCAAATTGCGTAAATTTCAGTCTCAAGTCACATGCCTGAACTAGGTGGATTTTGCATGCAAGAATTTCTAGCAAAAGCTGCTAGGACAGCACCCAATGGAGATCTGGTGGTGTAGAAAACAAAGACAAGCAACCAAGAAACATGAATTTTATAACATAAATGGTAGTTTCTGCTTGGCAACGTCCCTGGTGTGCTGCTTGAATGATATCAGAGACCTCAAGAGTTCATAGACTATTAAAACATAAGTATGACATTTTCACAGCTTCTACAAGGGTTGTACTGTTCATTGCATAAATGGAATAAAAGGTACAAAGAAGTTGGGGATATTACTGTAATATCCAGTATGATACCTGTGATAAATGGTCATATGAGATAAAGAATTAAAAGCACAGTCATTGAAACTGGAATGTAAAGTGGTAGATTGCATAGCACTGATTTTTTTTTTTTTCTCTGTCCTAGTAACTTCAGTTTCTTGAAGGAAGTGAGACACAACCAAAGCAACAAGATGGGCTTAATACAGCTGAGTGCAAAAATCCTCTGTATGGCCTGGACAAATATCATGTGATAAACTCCATCCCCTGATCCTGCTACCAGTTTTTGCAGATGTAGATCAGGTTATTATTTTTGTAAAGCATTTCACAATTATATGTAGATCACATAATTGGCAAAATAAGCCACAGCATTCTTCTCCCTCTGGAGGGGGAGGAGAAAATGGATTATGGGTTTGATTTGGTCTGAGGGCAATTTAGAGGGGTAAACCTATTTACAGCGTCATAGCTGTTAGAAAGTCAAATCACATCAGTGGTTGCTGGATGAGACTAGATTCATCCAGATGTTCCTCTCTATTGTTCTGTAATTACTTGTGGTCACTCTCCACCCAGCAAGTCAGCCATGACAGAAGATGACATGAGTCCAATGCCTCCATTGGCAGTAGCTGCGGAGATGGAGACCCTCCACGCCCCGTACAAGTCAGCAGCTGTGTATTAGGTCATATTTCTTGTTGGCAGTATTTCATCAAACAGCTGCTATCCCAGCCTAGTATCTGCGTTCTTCTTGTTTCAAAACTGACCCTTCTCTGAGTTACAAACAAAAAAGGAAGAGCAATCTGCTTGTGTGTATTTAAATATGAGCAGCTCTGGAAAAGAAGAAAACCAATGCTTGGAGAGGGCCTTCAAGCTCGAGTCCTCGATCAAAGAAAATGCAACAGCTGGAGGTTTTATTTCCTTCATTGCAATGCTCATCACCTGCACTCTTTGAACACAGAGGAATTTCCCCTGCTCTACTACCATTGCTTTTGTATAATTTTGTATTCTTTATAGCAAAATTATCAGGAAATGGCAGGATCTCAGCAACAGCCACGGCATTGATGACAATTGCAGGAAGTATGCTGAATTATACAGCATCTGTTACTCTGGCAGATAATTCTTTTCTCTTGTTTGGAACTAGAAGACACAAAGTTGAAAATTGCTCCTGGCTCTAAGTAATGAAAACACAACATATTCTCTTCATGCTGAATCCATCAAAAGGTAAAAGTATATTAAGTCTTAAGTCAAATGACTTCCCAATTAGCCAGCCAGGCTTATATCCATGAAAAATGCAAATTACAGATGAGTGATGGGATCTTGTATGTGTTACTGTTTTGCAGTCTCAGGCTTTTTAGCTTGAACAGTAGTAATAAATAATGCTTCTAAATGCTCACGCTGTGAAATTGCTTGCTGTTGTGAATACATCTCTTCACTACCTGCAGGTGCAGAAGTGAAAGTACAAGCACTGTTAATCACCCCTAAAGGGATGAAACAGGAAAGATCCTTCCTGTCAACATCTTTCATGTAAACCCAGTGAATCTAGACATTATGTTCAGGAACTCAACAGTGCACCTGGTTAGAGTCTGGATGCATCAAATACTTTTTCCTCTGCTCTAATCCTCTCACTTCCCTCCTGCCTCTTAGAAAGGTCCGTATTTAATACAGGAAAGAGTTCTGACCATTTTTAGAGAGAGCAGGCAGAGATGTTATCACATGGCTAGCTATGAATGGACCAGCCCTGCAGGTTCTAGGTAGTCCTTCCAGTCAGGCAGATGGTGGTGGTGGCCGCTACACAGCTCAGCAGTAACTCCTGAAGTACTAAAGGGTACTGAAATGGCAGCCTTGAGGTATAGGTCTGCCTCCAATCTACAGGTATCAGTTCTCAGGGTAAATCTTTGCTTTATTTCGTGTATCTACCTGATACTTTGGTCTCACTATAACATTTCTCCAGAGGTTCAGCTAGTGCCAGCAGAGTTCATATGCAGTAACACGTATTTGTGTTCTTTCAAATTACAGACAATTCAAGGATGGTCACTATCCCCATTGTTGCAGGCTCATTTGTGAGCCACTGATTGCATAATTGCGTTGTAACACTATTTCTAGCAGATCTCTCAGAAGTAATCCACTGACTTCCTGGGGAGCTGCAGGCTCTCCCAGATGGCATCTGCATCTATTGTTATTCTGTTTACTCTTCCTTTTAGAGTAAGGGTGTCATGCAGAAGCTAGGAGTCAATCTAATTTATTATGCAAGTATTTCATATGTGACATATAATACCGCAAATATATCTAACGTATTATGGAAACCAGTTTTACATAATTAATAGGGTTTTTTGTATTTAATCCCTTCGGTTGATGATCTCTCTCTGATTCTCCAGCTAATTTCAGCTATTGTCTAACCTATACCCTCTTATCCTGTGCCTTAAAGTTGTCAGAGTACTGCATGCAAACATGTTTGATAAAACAGTTCTGATAGTTTTGTAAAGAGACAGTACAGCTCCAAAACATCTGCCAGTGGCAACCTGAATATTTCCATCTGTATTTTCCAGTTTCGCAAGGAAAAGTTTTGTAACCTTTGCACAGCTCAGTAGATTGCCATTTTTTTTCATATGGCAGCAAGCTTCATCTAGATTGCTGCTACCAACTATAGATGGTTTCTTCACTCCAGATTTTGGGGAAGAGTTGCATAAAGATAATCTTTATGCAACAATGCTTTGTTGCTTTGTCTTTTAAAGGGGAAGAAAGCTAATTGAAAAACAGGAAAGCTGATAAAACACACAAAGAAGTTGAAACAGATGTTGGTTCTTCTGACTTTCACAAGTTCTTGGTAACTCCACTCCCTACTTTCCCTGGCTGTAATACAGGAGTGATAATATAATGGGCCTAACACATTGGTCTAGTGAATTTTATTTCACACAGCCTTGCAAAGTGCTTTGAGAACCTTGCTAAAGTCAACGAAATAGAAGAGGGGTTTTTTTCCTTCTCTTTTTTTATTACTGTGCCTGGAAATTATAATGTTTAAATAAAAATAATTTATATTCATGTTTCCTTTGAAAATAAAAAAATGAATTGGATATTTTGCAATTAAGATCACTTTACATTTGCAAAATTTGCCAGCAATCAATCTACATGCATGGAAAAAAAATCATGTGGCAGATCTATGACAGTTGCACAATGAAAAATCATTTAATTTATCTGGCACACAGTTATTGTTCTTCATTTGTAATACTTCTATCAGCTGTACACAATAACATCTCATGTCTATGTATATTGTGATAAAACTAAAATCAAAATAGAGTATGTGCATTTCTATTACCTCAAGATGTGGGGGTTTTGTCAGCTCTTCCATTAAACAGAATAGGTCTGGCTTAGCTGCAGGATTAGATAGCTTCATCAAAACACTTGTTACTGCAGTAGAGGATGTTTTGTCATGCACCGCATGCTCTTTTCTTTCTCTGTCAATGCTATCTTATTTTTCAAGTAACACCAAGATAGTGCTGCATAGCTTACTCAATAGACCCGTGCCTGAGGTGCTTTTTTTTGGCAAAGCTGCAGAACTGAAATATTAACATCATTTTTGGACATTCATAAAAATATAGAGATGGTTTTAAGTCTAATAATACAGGTATAACTTTAGTGTGCTGATCTCATCTTCAGGTAGTGGATTCCATTCTGTGTGTCTGCATTAGTCAGTGGTTTCAAATTCCATTCTGCCTATCTTCATTACTTACTGGTTTCAGCTGACTTTAGCCACAGTTTTCAACATGTGGTCTGAGGAAATCTAGGATTGGATGGACTATTTCTAAGACTTCTGGAATAGATAAATAACGTAAGCGAAGTCACTGTCATGAAATTAGAATTCATTTTGCAGATATCTACCTCTTCAGAGGAAGACGCTAGGATGCAAACTGGAAAGAGTTTTGAATCATTGTAATATACTGGATCAAATTTAACTTACACTCTTAACAGCATATCTTCACCTCTCCCAGAGGCAAGCAAAGAAATGTGAGAGTATCTCAGAATAAAGTCCTGTAGGTCCACCTGATGAAACAACCACCATAATCAACCCATGGCAATTGCACTTCAATAATGTACGCATTTATTTAAGTGGAGATTAAGGTGGCATTTACAGCAAGAGTATAATCTTACCATCTAACAATCTTAAAAGTGGGTTTTGGCCTTAATCTCTATATGTTAATCTTACTTATGAAAACGGTGTTTTCTATGCTATTGGTAATGCAACTTGGTCACATTACCTGAGAAAAAGGAATAAAAATACTTACATATTCCATTTCAGGTGGATTAATTCACTGTTCTCTTCAATATTTTTCCATTCTCTATAAAATCAGTAAATTTGTCATAAAAAGTAGGAATTCCCAAAATTTCAAAAGTACACCGAACATCAGAAGCATGTTAAATTAGAAGTAGGACTGATGAGAAATGTTCGTAAGGTAGCATGGAGCTGCTGAGAGAAGCTGGTCTTTTTTCAAAAGCAGAAATTGTAAATATATCAAAAATTGATGAAATTCAGTTAATGGAAGTTCAGTTTAAAAGAAATCCAAACTTGCTGAATTAGTAAATATGAGATTGAAGCACCCAACGCTCTACTGTGACTTCACAAGAGGGTTTTCATAGTCTTGGAGAATGTCTTCTGCAGCTATTTCTGCCAGATTAGATCTATATTGTTATGTTAAGGCTACACTTCATGAAAAACACTGTTTCTTCACAATATCCAGTATGTTTGCCTTCAGAACTGTCTTTTCTGAGCAACTGGAGGCATGCAGCCCATAACATGCATTAAGACACCAAGTTACTGAGGAAAGCAAAATTGGAAAGATGTTTAAAACTATTTTCTTTTAGAGGCACTTCTTCGACTGCTTTTCAAAACATCTGAGAAAAGTAACAGGTTTTAGTGATTTCCTTAAAAAAAATAAATGTTTCCACATTTATTATAAAAAGTTTTTTGGAGTGAAAAGAATAGGACAGGAAATCTGCAGATATTGTCAAAATTCTGTTTTAAAGACATGAAGAGATTAATATGAAATACTGTCTTCTGTCAAACAGGGCTTTTTAAAACATTAATTACAGGTTTCACCACCATGAAGAACTTCAGGAGGTGTAGCTAATTACCTACATTTCAAAGATAGCAAAAGTTCTAAAAGGACACACAGAAGACAAGTTCTTGGCAGTTTTGTAAGGAAGATGTGGAGACTGGAAGCGATGTGTCTTACGGATGTGACTGTGCTTCTTTAGGTACATGAATCAGACAAAGGTTTGTCTTTTACTCAGACCTTTTTAGAATTTCTCTTTTTTGCCTGTGAGTAAGAACATGTGGAAGAGAGAGCAGGGGAAAGAGAAATACTAGTAGAGGCTGGTTGTGATCACCCAAACTCACTGTTTTCTCATAGGCTGTCTGTAGGGCACCTATATTTATTACTAGCAGAAAAGCAGAGCCCTACAAAGGGTTGTCCACAGTGAAAGGAGACTGTTGCTTACCTTATGTTGCTTTTGCCATATATGCAGATGTATGCACAGTGGCAGATGGTGGAAAACAGTTGGCAAGATGATTTATACTTGTTTGAATGGTTGGCTTCTGATTCTCACCTAGTGCCTCACTACTGCTGCTGAGAACACAAAAGTCTCATTCACCATTTGAATCTATTTTCTTTTTTTAAATTATTTTTGTCAGTCTTGCTTACAACCTGTCTGCATGGTAAAGTTAACATGAAACACACAAAGCTTTATTTTTCAACTGGAAGATACAGTCTGCTTATAGCAATTTCCATTTGACTTTAATATTATCTCTCTTGAAGCATTAAAATTATATTTCTTGGAACTAGATCATGCTAATCTTTAAAAAATCAGCGAGGCTATATTTATTTTTTATCAAATGCAAGACATGAACCCTCACTGCTCACTCTCCAAAGCGACCAAAAATCAGATGATTGTGCCAAAGTAACAGAAATTCAAAACAAATACATGCAGTCACTCAGCTCCTAGCAGTGGCCCCTAGCCGGATTTTACAGTTAGACTGAATTCTGTAAATGAAGTCACATAGTCAATCTCATTATCTGAAGACTGTGAGCAGTAGTTGGACTAGATGGTCACTGGAGGTGCCTCCTAGCTGGAATACTTCTATTTCTTTTTCAATTTCTTTTCTATTTCTTTTCTGTTCTGTTCTGTTCTAATCTCTTTGTTGTCTCAGTAGAATACCTACAATATACACCACACAACAGATTCCTCTTTATCTTTAGATGACTCATTTCTAAGACAACAAGCTTTTTCAGAAACTCTGTTAACTCTAAATATGTAAAACTGTGAAAAAGTATTTAATTTCCAGAAACTGATGATGCAAATACAAGTGTACGTCAGCAAAAATGGTGCATTTTCTGATTTTTGCATTTTAGTATTTTAGTCAGTGTGCTAAATAACCAAATGAACTGCAGCTCTTAATGGGGAAATTTCATTTCATTGAAATACCTGTCAACATTTTCTGCATGATTTAAACCAGATGTTCAGTAACTTGCAAAAAAAGTTAAGTATGATAAATTATAATGTCTTTTAAGTTCTTTCTTTCTGGAGAAAACCAGATTCAAAATATCTGGAGGTTAGTAACATGTAGGAAGCAGACCATGCAGGCCAATCCTGAGTAATCTTCATACTGAGCAAATATCCAGATGATGAAAAAAAGACACCCATTTGCATCCTGAAAATTGAAAATTAACCCATTAATCACTCAATGGAAATACAAGTAATGGGGTTTGAGTCTGTAACTATCTTGTATCCAAGACTTCAGTTCATACCTTTCCCCCTTAAGACTAGCCCAGATATGTCAGCCTGAATAAACTGATTCATATAGAAGTCACTTACACACCAGTATTTCTCATCATATTACTTGTCAAGAACATGAAAAGTCAACAAAATTTCAATTTGTGTCCCTTACAGAATGTTTCTTTGGTATAAAATAATATCAGATATGTATGTACATGAATATTTATTTCAATTACCATATATCTAACATAGTAATTCATGTTACATATAATAATTCATATGCTAATTCATAGTTTTAGTTCTATATTTTGAACTTCTTACAGAATAAGGGATAACAATTTTTATTTGCTATGGTTTGGACCAAGTATTTAGATTTCATTTAAAAAATGATCCCAAATAGAACCTGAGATAGTTAATTCAAGGCATGCATATACATAAGGAAAGGAGGAAAAGTTCAGTGCAATGCAACATATTGTTATCTGATTTATCATTTCAAACATATATAGTTGAGAACTCCCTTTTCAATATGTTCTTCAGGATTTTAGAATTAGTAAATTCCACCTTTTTTCTTTTACTCTCTGTAGGTAGAAAGACGATAATGATGCCATTACTGCTTGCTCTGTTAGATTTTCAGCTTTGCATAAACTAGTCATTAAAGCGAGCCAATATAATATTCCCTCTGCTTCCATGGGAGAGACTGTGGCTGTCCAAAGCCAGCTTGGTGTCTCAGGAAAGATGCAGCTCCATTGCTCACTCAGTGCTGATACCAATTCTGTGCTTCAGACAATTTAGACACTTTGGAACCAGATGCATGCTGCTGTCAGCTCCCCAGAGGTAATTCAGAAGGACTCCTGTCAGTCTTCAGACATGAGATTTCCTAATTTGGCCACACTGTGGCCAGCTCATTGCTCCCCTACACTGCTCCAGCACAGCACACTGGGGGCTGGAAGCTCTGCAGGACTGAGAGGTTGAGCCACCTGCAACTGCAGCCTCTGGCCAGCCAATGGCAGAGCCAGTCCAAACACCTCAACGCAGGAGCCTGGCTGAAGGTATATTCATTGAAGGCAGTATCACAAGCACACACATAGAGCCGCTGCTAACCCTCAATTAATAAATGTGCCACCGCAGCGTGGAGATGCCAAGCAGCAGTTCTGCTAAGTCTGGGCAAGTGTATGAGGTTTGGCTTGGCACTGGTTCTGCTGGACCTGAGCTGACAGGAGCAGTCTTATCACCACTACGTAGAATCTCCTAACCTCCATGTATCTTTTAGAGACTGCAAATTTCTAGTTTGTTTGTAGATGATACTAAAAAAGTCTTCATGATTTTAAACTTAAGCAACTGCATAAGTTCTCATTTTCTATATTTTTATATCATCACTTGTTATAAATGCTAGCAAAAGGTTACTCCACCTATTTAGGCTTCTGCACTTTTAGCATCATTCTGACTAGTATGAGTATCACATACTGATAATTAAGATACAGAAGAAAAAGCCTCTGTGAGGGGCCAGTGTCATACAACTCTGGGACTCTTCTGTCATCTATAAAATGAATGGCCCGTAGAGATAATCAGAGTTATCACATACACAGCTACACTCTCCCATTAGTAAAGATTTTCCAGTAGCACAAATGTACGTTATCTTTAAGGCACTTCAGCAAGACTCCCTGGAAGTGACTCACAGCCAGATCTTCCAGTAAATCTGAAAAGGATCCCAAAGATCAGTTTCAGGCTGGGGATAGACTAAATACAAAGGATTTCAGGTGACTCAAATGATATTTTACCATTAAAAACCTCCCACAGTTGTATTTCTAGAGTCAAATATTTGACTTGTGATCTGTACAACACATAAAATACATGCTCTATTTTTTTTAGGGCAGCTCATAAATTTATTGCAGTCTTATGGCATACCATTCAGATTGATTTATAGGACACAGCTCAGATTTCTTATAGCTGAATTACCAAGCACAAACCAGGTACACCATCCCATTAAAAATGAATTTACTATGGGAACTGCACATTGAAAGTTAAATAATGGCTTGATTTTCAAGCTGAAACTGAAATATTTGCTTTTCTGCCAACTAATCCAAACCAGTCGATGAATAATTGCATTACCTTTGCTTTCAAAATGTTATTTATTTTCACTGAAGGTCATAGCCTTTAGGGAAAAATTACAGAATAATGAGCATTACGTTACATACTCTGACCTGTAATGTCACCACTGCCACACCTTTGCACTGAAGGCTATGCTTATCTTGGCAAAAGAACTTAGTCATTGTGATTGGGATTTTTTTAGAAGATAAGTTTATTTTATTTTAAAGGAAATTTTACATGTGTATACATACACATGAATAGCTGCAATTCATACGAACTGCAAATTCATGAATGAGTTCCAGATCAACAAGATCTAGGACAAAAAAGTTCTTAATCCTACAGCATATCATCACAAGCTATGTTTAGCTCACATTTCATAGGAAATAATATTTTAGTAAATGTCCTAAAAAAATAAAGAGAAAAAAGAGTGTGAGCTTCTCTTTTTCATATTCTTTTTCCCACTGATCTGACTTACTATCATAAATTCAACTGTACAGACCTTTAAAGGAGAGATAAATGATCATAACAGAATGAAAAATGTTGTAAGAATGACAGAGAGAAGGTATTTCTCAGTGTTTCTATTCTGCAGTCAATTAGGGTAGAAGCAAATTCCCTAGAACAGTGAAAATACAGGCTCCCAGCCTCACCAGCAGATACAATCCTCATTTTTATTTCTAATATTTTCTGAATGTTAACTTTATGATGTGCTTAGTATTGAAAAGAATAGTCACTTTAAAAATAAGTCCTATATAAAATTTTCATCACATAATTTGGAAAGTTTGCCTAAGATACCAGAAGTGATAACATACATACACACATACATACATACATACATAAGGAACCAACAAATTCGGATATATAGTGGCTCCTAAACCAACCAAACAAACAAACAAATAGCAAAGGTAAATAAATTTCCCCTCCTTATCATTTTCAGTTATTAGCAATTATTTATTCAGGGACCATTTGAACTTGTAAACAAGTTATGACAATAACTGAGCATTTGAAGTGCTGTCCATGATGCTGGATGTGGCGATCAGTTGACCCAGGTCAACTGGGTTGAATCTTGCCCAACATGTTTATTCAGCATAGTATCTGAAAAGGAGTCCTTGGTCTTCATCTAGAATCTTGCTTGAAGCCTTGAAAGACCAGAGGAACTCATAACATGACTATACTTACTTTAACACACAGGTAGTATATATTTGGGTTTGGTTTTCCCTGTAGACTGAGTCCTCTGTTCCACTTCTTAAGCACTCAAGACATGTTGACTACCTGGTGTAAGGGTATGTTTTGTGTCTAAAGAATAATCAGCGTGCTGTATGCAGAAAGAATGATTAGTTTCTGTGGGTTTGTCTCATTTGAAAGAATCAGTAAAAATATGCAAAATCAGCATTGCCTGACCAAGCTATGATTCTCCTTCATCCAGGTTTTCCCTCTCATTTTGTCTGGAGTGGTCTCATTCAGCTGCACATTTGGAAAGCATTCTGGATTACCCCATGTCTATGGCAAACACTCTACAGTCCTACTGTCAGGTACTGTATTGCCAGAAAGGAATTCCATGCAGGGCATGGAATATAATTTGTGCTAGTCAACCTGCACATCATGTTGAAATGAAAACAAGGGCCAAAAGCTGAAAGATTTTTGTGACAAAAGACTAAGACATAGGGAGCTACTAGACAATGAACTCTATAAAGGGCCTATCTGTATTTATCTACATGTGATACAGTATACAGAAGAACATTTATAAAAAGTGCAAGTGTGATGTAGATGCCGAGTACTGAGTCCTTCTAACCCACTGATTTATTGTACTGTTTGATAGTAGTTTCCTAGTAATGGATCATAGCTACTAATGATGATTTTAAAGTACCATTGGATTGAAAACAGAACTTCTCCTCTTTAATGTTATGTGTGACACACTATGGTAGATGTGATTTACTACTTGTGTTGTGAAATACCATGATTGGCCAGTGGTACAGAATGTGCTATAAAAAGATTGCATAGAGCTAACTAATTCCATACCCTCCTTTTTAGCTTTCCAGCTGTGTTGGCAAGTCTTACTTTTATATGTACATATTCTTTTTAGAGGTACTAATTGCTTGATTTTTATTTCCTTAGCAATTAATGACATCAAACAAATGTCAAAAACTTTATGCAACACAGGGTATGTCAGCATTTATAATTTCTGACAGTTCAGGCTTTAAAAATATTGCCTCACATTCTCCTCTAGTCATAAAACACATAGACAGAACTTGTAAATTACTCTTTCATAAGGCTTAACAGTAGGCATCTGAATCATCTACTAGGTGAACCTGCTGCAGTTCTTTGGGAATTTGGGACTCTCAGACTCAAGTGTGTCGAAGAGACTGTCGGCGGGCTCAGGCAAGTAATGTTGAATAATAAGTGACAAAGGTTCAAAAAACACCATGCAAGCAAAGGGTGAATCCATGCTTTATTTTGTCAACTTCTTTCTTCAAGACTTGCATAAATACTGAGGAGAAAATCTCAAGGAACTGCTGGTGGGAGATGAAAGAGGGCAATGTCTTTGGGAAAACTGGATTCCAAGTTTAAATTTCCTTGGAATGGCATGGGGGTTTATGTCCAAAGCTAGAAAGGCCTTTCAGGTATTTCATTTTGTCTTTCTACCATTGTTTTCACAAACACTAGCCTGCAAGAAGCTGGAGAACTCACCTTATATACTTAAAAAAGATAGTAAGCTCAATTCAAAATTATATATAAATTCATCCCAAATCTCAGTCTTACCTTATACCTTCCATTATGAACCTGTAACGTTCTTACTTTTAAGATTTTCCTTACCATGAGAATAAAAGTCAACCTAATCAAAGTTCATTGCAGTAGAGGTCAACAAAAGAGGATACTGAACACAGTATTCTGGACACAGAATTTATATTGAAAAAAATATAAAGGAAATAAAATGAAAAAAGAGACTGCCTTTGGAGACCTAACACAACACACAACCTAGCTGCACAAGAAAGAGAGTATTTTCTCCACTCATTTTCTTTCCTGGTATTATTTTGGTAGCTATTTTCCTAAATGAGTCCATCTTCTTGCAGATTTCAGCTCATTTCCAGAGCAGCAGCCAATGACTTCACAAGTCAATTTTACATCCACAGCCACCATTCATATGAGAAAGAACTCACCCACCTTGGGATATGCCAAGTACTGGTTCTTCTAGATAACTTTTTTTGTTGGTAAAGAAGAAATACAATGACAGCCTCCAGTATGGGGTACAGAGAAGAAAATTAGTACATTATTGCCCAAATCTCTGGTCACTTTCTCATGGAGGGAGAGGGTAACCTTGTTTTCTCTGCTAAATTGTCCAATTTTGCAGAGTTTGAACTCCCATTTCACACACTTGCAGAATATGTCCACTTCTTCATCTGTTCTCATTTGTTACAGCCTCTTTGATGGTTTTCCTCATATGCAATGCATATCTCCTAAAGCTTTTTTCTATTTGCAGGAAGTGAACCTGTTTACAACAGTCAGTATACAACTGGTAAGAAATGAGCCATATGTTCCTCTAAATTACTAATTGTGCTTACTAACCGGAAAATCAGGAATAGTGTTGAAATCTCTTTGCATGAAAGCCTCTTGCTTTCTGCTATCGCTTACTTACAAGTCAGAGCAATGGTGTTTTCCCACGAGCCTACTGCGGTCATGAGCATGGCAGGCGATTTCTCTGCAGGACCATGGAGAGTGCCCTCATCACTCCAAGGCGCATCCCGCTGCTCCCAGGACTCAGCAGAATATATTTCAAGAAAGCAAGTATTTTCAAAGGGGGAAAAAAGGTAAGGTATAGGTATGGGTACCCATCCTGTCAAGCTGGAGACAAGGCAGATATATGTGCTGGTGAATTATAGGTGAAATTGCGTTTAGGGAATGTTTTCTTCTTCTCAGTTTGCTATACACGCCACACTTCATGCCCGCTATTCATCGTCTGCAATGGGAAAATAGTTTACTTAGGGAGATTTGGATAGGTCCAGTTTTCATGGATTTTTGAAATGTATCCTGAAATAGGACTTTAAAATCTTTTGGTAGCGTACAAAGGACTTTGAGTCCTCCTTTCATCAGTTGAGAACTGCATAGTGACACTTTACCTGCCATTTCCTTTTGCTTGTACTGTTTAAAACCTTTAGTCATGGTCACATAACTTTCTTGTAGCAACAATAGCAACTGCACACATGGGAAGTTTTACAGAAAGTATGACATGTTTTTACCTGGCACTTACACTGGACGAGTCTCCTCACTAAGGATTGTTAGCAACACTGTAGATCCCAGAGTGAAAACTTTTGTTTCAAATATTAATGAGTTCAATTGTCTCTCAAGATGGACCCTGTAATCTATTTCACTTTGGGGGATTCTTTTCCCCAATTTTCCTGATAGTGGTTTTACTAAAAATCTTTATATTGGAAAGACTTGATAAAGTCCTAGAAAGAGGACAGTGACAGTGTGTTAGCATACATGTTTGGCAATGTACAATCAGTTTTAAATTGAAAAGTATAATTCATATCACTTTTCATCTCACAGTTTCATCATGATGATCAGCTGGGATAGCTGAATTGTCTCATGCTTGTCAATGACTTACAAGAATAAATTATGCAGAACCAAGAATGCACAATACTCTCAATATTTAATCAGAAAACAAATGTACGCTATTCTTTATCAGAGGTATTATTCCTCACCAACACATAGCACTGAAATTGTGTTAGGCATTCTCATGGAAGTGATTGTAGTTATAAAAAGAAACACAACATAAGGGGGAAATACTCAAGAGCTGATGGTCTGTCTTCTTTAACTGACAGTTTTCTTGAATATTTAGTTAGCTTTTAATCTCATATCTGCCAGCCAACTTGTACTCCAGCAGATAAGATTCCTGAAGAAAAAGAACTTCGAGCAGAATATAACCAGTTTACGAATTAGGTGTCAAATGGCTGCCTATTCACACAGAATGAAACTACTACTTCTCAAAAAAGGCCATTGCAAATAAGTGAGCATAAAAATAGCAAAACTGAAAAAAATACATCTTATTCCATGTGGATAACCTACATATATACAGTGCACATGAAAACACACATATGTATCAATCAGCATATTATATATGTATCAATCACTTTACAGCCTTTCCAACATTCCTCCTCTGTGATTCTCCAGTGTGAGAGTACACACACCCATGCTTAAAAGATCCTTCTCAACTAAGGATAGGACATGACAGGCATTTAGTTACAGGTTATTAGTGATTTGAAAGACAAGGTGTAAAACTGGACTCTACGAGCAGCTGCAGAAAAGACTTTTTATTTGTAGAGAAAAAAAGAGAACATTTCATAGTACCAGAAAACAACAGATTTGAAAAAGTTCCAAAAGAATACCTGAAATTCCAGATCCTTTTCTAAGGTCTTGAGCAAAAACCTCTTTGTAGTTGCTGGTATTAAAGACATGCTATACAGCTGGAACAAACCTAATGCTTCTATTCAAGACTCTCTCAAAGGAATGAAACCAACAAAAAGATTAGATGGAATCTGAGTTTTAGACCAGAAATTCATTTGTAACAGGATTCCCTTTAATAGCAAATGCTATTTAATATTATTGATGTGGGCGTTACGGTACCCAAAAGCATGTCACCTCCTTGGAGAGCTCTATAATTCCATTAGTAAAATGATTCTAAAGAAGTCCCCTTCCTCTTTGATAACTAACCCAGAGGGCATTTACTGAGTACAAAGAGAAGACACAGATATATTTTTTTCCCCCTGTAAAGACAACCTACATAGAAGAGAGAGCACCAAAAAAAATCTCACTTCATTCCCTCATATATTTTACTCTATCACTTGATTTAAGATGTATATTCATGAATAATGTTTCTTTTTCTGAGCTGTGGACCCATCTTTACTTAGATGCATATTGTCATACATAATTCCGTACAAGCGATGGCATAACTTTCTATAACCTTTATATAGTCTTATTCCAGTAAACATTCTTTTTGCATCAGCTGCTCCAGAAAATAAAAGTAATCTTGTATTAAATGCTGCAGAAGATTTCAGTGTTGATTTGAAGGGGTAAATATAACTGTACAAGTCAATATGACAATGCATTGGACTCAGTATAGCCATTTAGCTCACAGAGAAACACAGGACCAAGTCCTTCAAAAAACAAAATTAATCTGTGAATATTTTTTTCTTTTTCTTGATTCCTGGCTATTGGTAAGTCTGGGACATATTTAGACTATCAGGAAATTATCTGTTCCGGGACAGGTGAAAAATGACAGGAAAATACGCACCTAATTTGCTCAGTGGTATTGGGTGGTATTGTAATATATTGTGTATGGTGAACAGGTGCATACTTCTACTTATCTTTGCAGTTATTCTTCTCTTGTGATACATTCTCTGCTTCTGGAACCAGTGGTTTCCTAATAAGTAACTGCTTTTTTTCACCCCTTTTTTAAAAATACAAAATGTCCTGTTAATTCCTGTTGGCTTTTACTCTGATACACCTACAGAATCAATTTGACTCTTCTTTGACATACTAAGACCTATGTTTAGAATACAGCTATTCTTCTTAGCAGTAATAAGTTTTCTCTCTAGGCACTTCTTTGTACTTCCATTTCTTTCTGTATTTATTTGCAGAATACAAAACAGTATTTGAAATTGACAGTGCTGTCTATAGTACCTCCCACTTTTTTTCTTTTTTTTTAATTTAATATTTTGGTATCACAGTTATACATCTGACAAAACCACCATTTGCCCAAGTATAGTATAGGCCAGGTTTACAGCTTTCAGCATTCACATGTTCACACATATACTTAGGCAGGCACAGCTTGTATCTGTGTTTTGCAAACAAAGCCACTTCCCATTCTGAGCATATAGTTATTAAAAAATACTGGCTGTCCAGTCTGTGGAATGCAGGCAGAGCAACAGACTTCGGAAAATCTTCTCAATTGTTTCAAAATTCCGCTTCCTCTCAGGACAGTAAGAGGTGAAAAGTTTCATACATAAAAATTTAAATCTTTACCTTTGGACAAGGAATGACACAAGCATGAAGTCTAGATTTTGTTAGAAAATTGTTTTCCTTTTCTTCTGCACTTTGGTGTCATTCTTCTATAGCTCTCCCCTTGTAAACATCTTTTTACTCTGAAACTATACAGTACAATAATTTCTTCCTATATGTTTTCTTACAGCAGGGTGCAATTGAGATGATCCTCTTGTCACTGATTAAAATTTCCTCAGTGTGAACACTGTTGGGTACTAAGCCAGAAGAAGACATTTTGCCAACAGCCCATTACATTTCCACATAGATACCAGCTTGTTCACATGGCAACTTGAACTTTATCCTTCTTTATGTACAATTATTATCTGCCATCTTCCAGGCTGACACAGGAATTTCACCATTTCATGGGAATAACATATAGACCACAGTGTCCCCTGGAAATAGTTTTGTTTTACCAAATGTCACAATAAGGAAAGCTTGTTCTGTACTAACACACTATATTGGCTACCAAAGGCAATTAAAACATTATTCCTACACTTTATTGTCTCCATGTATACACAGCCCATGAGTCAGTTGCCTCATGTGCTGACTTACAGTTGCCGCCTGTTACTGTAGGGAATTTCATCCCAGATTTTTAATCCTATGGATTCCTAATGTAGCTCAGAGAATAAGTACTACCTTTATTTATCATCAGTATTTCAACATTGCCAATACCACTGTATGTAGGAATAAAATCATTCTTTCCCCTCTATGTTTAAAACAACAACATTTAAATGAGCAGGTGGCATTATATTAGTCTCTAAACTTCTGATGAAGCTCTTTCACCCCAATTACTGTGGAGGTTATGCCAGTTTGAATATATAGCTTAAAATAAAGGGCCATGTTTGATTCTTTCTCCATTCCTGGTGTGTGCTGATTCACCATTCTGATGCATTTTCATCCTTCTCACTTCTACTGTGGTAATACTCTTTCCACCCCTCCTGTCTCATCATTCTGCCCCCAGGTGATGTTTCCAGACTGACTGGCTGTCCCTGTTCTCCCTTTGTCTTCAAATCTGCTTGTTCCTTTTCCTTCCATCCTGTATATCCACTTACTTCGCAGATGTCCTTTGAGAAGCTCCTCCTCCAAAAGCAGCAACAAGAAACACACCTGGCATTATAGAGAAAATCCTTTCTCTGGTCAACTCTCTATGACCAGCTGATGGCCCTGAAATAGCTCATACAAACAGCTGTGCAATAACAGTTTGGTGCCTCAGGAGTTGAAACAGGTAAGATTACCTTGGAACTCCCTTCTAGCCATGTTTTATTATGTTTCTATACTGAATAATTATGATATTGATGAAAAATAGTTATCAGGTAGTGGTTCTTCATGATACCATATGCTAATAGTTGCATACATTCTTCTCCATCACAGGAAAATACCTGCCAGAAAGGGGCAGATACAGATCAGGAAAGTGAGACTACTGGTATCTCCCCTGATTAGTTGGTGAGCCTGTGGTTTTCATCTGTCAGTTTGACAGGCATGAAGCTTGAATTGTATGAAATAGTAATCAAAAATAACTCACAGTAAACTTTAGAAAACAAAAAGCAGACTTTCTTACTATGGACTTACCTACTACAGGTTGTAGAGTAACTTCTTGCCTACAGAACAAGAAAAAGCCAACCAAGAACAAATTTTTATTTAACAATAACATTTTAAAGTATCAGTATAGGCTGTATTGTGGCTCTTGTTATCTTAGGGATTTTTAAACCATGAAAATATGGACAACTGGCATGACACACTTGTGGTTTAACCCCAGCTGGCAACTAAGTGCTACACAGTCACTTGCTCATCATGCTTCCCCACCCCTCATGGGATGGGGAGGAGAATCGGAAAAAAAGGTAAAACCCATGGGTTGAGAGAAGAACAGTTTAATAGTTGAAATATAACATAACATGATACAATATGATGCAATAGAATCATCGAATCACAGAATGGTTTGGATTGGAAAGGA